>NC_081449.1:8045480-8076634 GCF_007210705.1 Tigriopus californicus | reverse complement strand
CATCTCGAAAATCTGTTACTTTGGAGGGCGAAAAGCTAGGCATCCAAACTACTGTAGTTTCTTTTTATATTTTCAGAGGACTCTACTCAAGAAATATCCTTTTAAACAATAACCTAAGAGGCTTGGAGCAGATCTCATCCAACGAATGGAATCAATTTGGGTCATTTGGAAGACTGAAAAAGAAGGAACAAGACCCACTCACCTATTTTTCTCGACGCTTTTATCTCGCTTAGAAGTGCCCACCATGTTTTGGAACACTGTCGGTACTGGAAAGTCTGCCAACGAGCCAATTTGCGCCAAATCGGAGACCGACTTATTTTTCAACATATCTCTACGTTTGCGAACGGTCTCTTGATCTGGCTCTTGAACCCTGGAGACCTCCAAGTCTCTCTTCAGGGAGGAAAACATTCCTGAACTGGTCTCTGGTAAGCTAGCCCAGCTTTGGCTATAAGTTTGAGAGTGAGTTGAAATGCCAGTCAATGAGTTTGAGTGATAATGTGAATGAAAGTACCTTCGTTTCTTCTCCAAATCCTTTTGTTTAGTGCTCTTGAGGGTTCTCCTTCCGGGTCTAACCATAGTATCAATCATCTTTGGCAAAGGGAAGTCCGAAAAACTATTGATTGATGCTAGTTGGCTTGGTGTTTTGTTCTTGACCAGCTCTTGCCTCACTCTCACTTCCTCAGGATCTTCTTCCACTTTGGATCGGACTAGAACTTCAGCTTTGAGGCTCTCAGGTAGGCCTTCATAGCTTAAAAGTGCACCAACGGATCGGTTTCGTCTGTAATTGGGAAAAAGCGAAGTGGACCAAAACCTTAGAGCTGAAATGTATGTAAGTAGTGTGCCCTACTTGCGCTTCTCCTCTATATCCTTGTTTCTTCTGGCTGGAGGCTCTGGCTTGTCCGAGCTCTTAAAGATGTTTTCCAAGGCACTTGGGATGGGAATATCCGAGATAGAAGTGATGGAGGCTAGTTCACCAGGTTTCATGGTTTCCACAAGCTTTTGGCGCTTCTTTAGCACCTCTTCATCTTCGATTTTACTCCGAACCAAGCATTCAGTTTTCAAGGCACGAGGTAGATTACTGTACATATCTTCCAAATTCGACATGCTAAAAGCCAATTATAAGCATGCATTACAATTCGGCTTCGATGCATCATCTGCTGGCATCATGAACCTACCTCTTATGCGTGCCTTTCTTCTCGGTGCCTTCGCTTTCCTTGGGTTTGTCCGATTTCCAAAAGTGCTCTAGTGCAGTTGGAATCGGAAAATCTGCCACCGATGTAATTTGGGCCAACTCAGCCGGGGACTTGGCCTGAATCAAGTTCCTCCTCATGGTGAGAGTGTCTGAGTCGGGCTCGACCTTGACTTTGGTCACCAACTTGGTATCCTTCCATCCTCTTGAGAGAGTTCCACCCACAGATCGAGTGATGCTTACCACACTGCTGGTTCTGCTCGCTCTGCATAGACGTAGAGGATGTGACGTTAGTCTAGGCAAAGGTACTTAGAAACGCACCTACTATATACAGGAGTTACACAGCCATTGCTAAAAATCACCCTTTCTTCCCGAATGAATTACCGTTTCCTTGATTCTTTATCTCTGGTGCCCGAGCTTGATCTTGATCGTTTGAAGAGGGCTGGTACTGGGAAATCTGAAAAGCCATGGATTTGAGCCAACTCATGAGGCTTTTTGGTCGACACCAATTCCTGTCTTTGCTTCACAATATCATTCGGTTGGTATTCCTTAACATTGGTCACGAGCTTAGTATCCTTCCAGGACCTTGGCAAGCTCTTGGTCCAACCCTCTGGAGTTGCTTCAACACTAGAGGCGCTATGTCTGAACTCAGATCCAAAAATAATCATCAGCGATGTCGTGGGTAGTAGATTATTTTTTTTGCGATTTTTACCTCCGCTTTTCAGCTTGACGTTGAGGGTTCTTCTTGTTGGTCGAAAAAATGTTCTGAATCTTCGAGGGAACAGGGAAATCCGTGATTGATCGAAATTGTGCCAATTCAGATGGGGACTTGGTCTTGACCAGCTCTTGTCGTTCCTTCACCAAGTTAGGATCAACATTCTCTTTGACACCTGTCACCAGATTTTGCTCTCTCCAAGATCTAGGCAGTGTTCCATAAAGCCGATTGGGTGCATGCCCACCATCCTCACTAAAAAAAGGTCAACGTGAAAAGGGTGCCACCAACCAACCAGCTTAAACACGTGCGTTTCCGTTTCCTGTACCTTTCACTCTCGTCACGCTTGTTGCTCTTGCTTCGGTTTTTCCTGAATTTAGGCAAAGGGATGTCAAAGGGGTGCGAAAGCGACGCCAATTCAGACGGGGTATTCCGCTCGACAGTGAGTTGTCGAATCCGTTGCAAATCTTGATCTTCCATACGTGAACGACTGACCAACGGTTGCTTGAAGTTCTTTTGATGAAAGTTCGAACTTAAGTAGCCATTTGCCACTTCTCCAGGTGATGGGAGCCGAAAGTTCTTCATCTTGGTTCCCAAACCCGGCTTCTTCTTCCGGTCGCGACTTTTCCTAAAGGTTTGAAACGCACTTACTCTCTCAAAACCTTATTCTGCTATGCCCAACAATGCAATGTCCAATGCTAACCGGTCTTTGCCCCCTGCCGAGGAGGTGTCCATATCCTCTTCATCCTCCTCCGCGTCATCTTCGTCATGGAACCCGTTCTTCACCAAATCCGGTTCATCATTGTTTTTCTTGGAGCCAAACTTCCAGAAGGAGGTACTGCATAGATCAAACAAAAAGTGCCATCAATTCCTGAGTGAGTGTTGAAACCTCATCCACCCAACCAAGGTCAAACCTCGGAACGACGTTCCTACCTATTAGAAGTCTTGGCAGCCATAGCTTCAGGTGCTTCTTGTGACCTATGTTTGGCGCGTTTGTTCTTGTTCTTTAGGGGCAGTCCGGGTGGTGAATCTTGATTGTCTTCCGTGGGCGATTCGACAATCTCCTTGAGCTGATCCTTACGATCCGCTAATGGGGATGGTTTGGGGCTCCCCAAAATTGGTTCGTAGAGATGTTCACTGAAAAGCGGGACCCAAGGTGTCAATCAATTAGGCCTCAATCCACGTCAGAGAGAATGAACGCTCTCCATCTTGCCTAGCTGAGGAATTTCTTGCTTGTTCTCCCCTACTGTGACCGCACTAGGACGACGAAATGTGCGAGGCCATTTGCATGTCTCCTTACCCTACTGAACCTTCAAAAGTTGGACATCGTCCAGTTTGTTTCAAGACTCTCTCCGCAGCTAACAGTCAGATGATTCGAAGTACAGCGTGCACAGTGTGGTTTAGGACACTGCAAAATCCTGCTTTGCGGAGACACTGTAACAGTGATCAGATCGAATGGACCGACGAGAGTGAGGGAAAAAACTGATGGGGATGAAGAGTAATGCACGGAAACTTAACGGTTCAAGTGAAGTATTGCAAGTTATCTTTAATTGTCTAAAACTCATCTCTCCCAGTTCGATTGCCCTCTGTAAAAGAATGCACACTGAAAGCTATTGATCCCAATCAATTTCTTTGCTATATTAAGAATAGTCTTGTAATACGATGTCTTCTCAATCATTCTGTGAAAGCAGTTTTTTTGGATTTTGTCACACAATGGTCCAATCAATCAAAATAATACATTGGTGGTTCTATGGAGCATATTATCTTATCGTCAATGAATACAATCAAAGATGTGCTACGACAATGAGTATGTAGGTGAGGTACATAACTTACCGCGATCTTACAGATGCAAAGCAACCTTGACTAATATCTGAGTCCAGATAACCTGAGGAATCGTTACCAACACTCTTTCTGACGGCACTATCACTTTCTTCGTCCGAGATTTCTTCCTCCCTTTGAAGTGCCTCGAATGTCAAGTACTCTTGGGTTGGTAGTTCTGGAACTATTGGCACACTATCGTCTTTTCCAAGTTTATTAAACCTGCGATCCCAAAGACTCAAAGGGTCCATAGACTCCCATGGAGGCAAGAGGAGAGACCAAATCGACGGAGAGCATTACTTTTCTCTCAAACAGCCATTTCAGTCCTGGATGAACAACCTCCTTGGAAGTCGTGTACTTATTAGGCCAGAATGACGATGATTACCCCTCCTAGCCCGTATGACGAGCTCCACAACAATGAGCTACAAAGTGTGTGAGTGGCTCGCTCTGGCCGAGGAGGGCACATTCCCATAGGTTACCCTGAGCTTTCATTTTTCACCTACGCACACCGTCAAAAGTCCTGGGAGCTTTTGGGCCAAGAACGTTTGCCAACACTTCTTCCAAGAGTGTCTCAGATGTGTCCTCTAAAATGTCTACGACATAAATTACTGATCATTCGCATCGAGCAGGGTTTCGAAAGGTATGCCTTCAATCTCGAAGTGTTGTCACGGCTACATCGTTTCAAATTCACTTACCTTGTAGGGCGCGTTTTATTTGCATCTTTTTCTTCTGGACTGAGATTTGAGGGCTCAATTGTGGGGCGAGCCGAGGAGGCCGAGAATATTACGGGCTCAAAAGTTCTGAAAGGTGTGTGAATCAATTTGAATTGGATTGCAAAGAGCGGCAAACAAGGATTTAACCAACATACCGCTCGTCTTCTTTTGTCTCCGCAGGATCATCCAAATTTGACATTGATTTTGCCTTTCCGCTTTTCGTATGGAATAACTTGCTCAAGAAAGAACGTTTATTTAGGTCCTTGCGCGAATTTGAGATCTCTTCTTTTCCAGATTTTTGACCACCGTTGGATTGAGCTGTACTTTCATGAAGAGGCGGAACATTTTGATTCACGGGCCAATTTCCTTCATTAAGGTCGGATGACTTGGGGGGTTCTTCATTTGCCAAGCTGATAAGCATTTGCATATCGTCAATTTCCTTTTTCTGCTGCTCGATTTTAAGTTCTTGTTCCCTTATGTTAGACTCATTCGTGATGTCACTTTCTTGTTCAAGGTCATGCATATCTGAGGTAGAAATTGTTTTCTCCTTGGGAACACTGTCTTTGTTATCTTGAGTTAGTAAATGTGTTTCTCTACATTTCTGCGAGTGTGGATCCAGATTGGTTTTTTTCTTTTGTTGACTAGATGCCATGTCCAATTTGCCTTCTTCCTTTTTTATGCGATCTTTAACCTCATTTTCTTCCACCTTCTGTCTATTTTCTCCTTCTTCTTCCTCAAGTGCAAGCTTTGCCAATTCTTCTTGTCTTCTTTTCTCTTCCATTTTCATGCGATCTTTTTCCTCTTTTCCTTCCAATTTCTTTTTCCTTTGCTCTTCCTTTTGTTCAAGAGCTAGCCTCGCCAATTCTTCTTGCTTCTTTTCTTGTTCCTTCTTTGTCCGATTTTTGTCCTCCTTTTCTTCTAATTTTCTTCTTCTTTCCTCTGCTTTTTGTTCAAGGGCAATCTTAGCTAATTCTGCCTGTCTTTTCTCCTCTTCCTTTTTCATAAGATCTTTATTCTCTTTCTCTTCTAACTTTCTTCTCTTTTCTTCTTCTTTCTGCTCAAAGGCGAGCCTGGCCAATTCTGCCTGCCTCATTTCTTGGTCCTTCTTTGCATTATCTTTGGTCTCCTTTTCTTCCAACTTCCTCCTCTTTTCCTCTTCCTTTTGCTCAAGCGCAAGCTTGGCCAACTCTGCTTGCCTCATTTCATGCTCTTTTTGTGCCTGCTCTTTACTTTCTTTATCTTGCTCTTTCCTGCGTTTAGCCTCCTGCTTTTGCTCTAAAGCTAGTTTGGCCAATTCCGCTTGCTTCATCTCTTTTTCTCTCTTTCCTTTTTCTTTTCTTTCCTTTTCTTCCTCTTTTTTCTTTTTTTCGTCTTCTTTCTGTTGCAATGCAAGCTTAGCCAATTCTGTCTGTTTTTTGTCCTTTTCTTCTTGAGCATTTTTTCTGTGTTCTTTCTCTTCTTGCTTTTTCCTCTTCTGTTCTTCTTTCTGTTCTTTTGCCAGCTTGGCCAATTCAGCTTGTTTTATCAGCTGATCTTGCTTGCTTTTCTCCTCCATTTCTTTCTTTTCAATTTTCTGCTGTTCCTTCTCCAGTTTCTCAATCCTCTTTTTTTCCTTTTGGGCTTCTTTTTCCAATTTAGCTCGCTCTTTTTTGGAAATTCGTGAATGTGAGTCAAGCATTTCAGAGCCGTTTGTCTCCAAAGAATATCTTGATGAATGGGATGGTTTCACAAGACCTTCCATTTCATCATCATCCCCACCTTTTTGGGATGATGAGGAGCTAAAGAAGGAGAATGAAAGCTTACTGTCTTGTGATTTATCCCTCCTCTTGTTCTTTCGTTTTGCATCCTTCTTTGCTTTGAGTTCTTCTTGCTCCTTCAGGTACTGAGCCTTCAATCTCTGTTGCCTTGAGGCCTCATCTTCTTGTTGTTTCTTTTTCAACTCTTCTGCACTTAATTCTGCGACGTCCTCATATTCGTCATTCTGTTTGGATAAAGCATCACCTTCTTTCCGTTTTTTCTTCTCCAAAGTGTTACTTTGAAAAAGTTCTGCTATTTGATCTTGAGCCTGTTTTTCAAGTCTGTTGACATCCATTGGTGTCTCATCATCCTTTTCAAATGGTGTGAATATGATTTCCTGTGCATCACCATCTTCGTGGAATAGCTCTTGCTTGATCAGATCCCAATCGTTTTTGTCAATGTGCAACGGCTCATTTGTAGGAAAGACACCTTCCTCAAAAGGGTTCTGCAATGTCGAAGGCTCCTCTGTTTTGGATTTGTCTTGATATTTTGCTTTCCTATCATCGCCAAATGGATTCAGGTCTTCGTCGTTTTTAGGAATAGCTTCTGAATATCTTTCTTCGTTTAGATTTGTTGTTTGGGAGTTTGATTCTTGCTTGACTTTGGATGACTCCATGGATTTTTTGTTGTCAGTATCATCCGTTGCATTTGGTTTTTGATCATGCTTTGAGAGTCCATTCCCTACCTCTGGTGGCGCAATATTATGGTCATGTAGTGTCGTATTGCTTTGTTCTCTTTCCAATTCATTCTTGCTCACTTTGCCATTGGCCTCTTTCTCCTTTTGCCTTGTGGGTTCTTGAGATTGACTTTCTTTTTTCTCCTTGATCTCCTTCTCCTTGCGTTGTTTCTCTTCTTTGGATTCTCTTTCCCTTCGTAATTTTTCCTCCTTGACATCTCTTTCTTTTTGTCGCTTCTCCTCTTTGGCCTCTTCCTTACGTAGTCTTTCATCGATAACCAATTGTTCTTTGCGCAACTTTTCTTCCAAGATTTCTTCCTCTTTTCTAAGTTTTTCCTCCCTCTCTTCCTTTTCCTTTTGCAGTTTTCCTTCCCTTATTTTTTGGAGCTTTTCCTCTTTATCGCGTTTTTCCCTTTGCGGTTGTTCTTCCTTCTCTTTTCTTGATTTTGCTTCCTTGGCATTCTTTTCCCTTTTTTTTTCTTCTTCTTTGGTTTGTTTCTCTTTTAATTTTGCAATTTGCTTCGCTTTCTGCTTAGCAACCTCTTTTTCATGTTGATCCGACTCTTCTTTGGCTCGGTCAATTTTGGCTGGACTGGCATTTCCCATTTCAGAAGATGTTCCAATTGCAACATTCGCCTCTTCAGGTATTTCAAATGGATTCGAAGCTTGGTCGATTTTTAGATTCGTTTCCACGTTGTTTGTATTACTTAGAGGCACGTCTCTTGAACTTGGCGTGGTGTTATTAGTGAGTTTCTTCATTTTCAGTTCCTCTTCAATCATTATCTGCTCTAATCGTTCTTTGCTACGTTGTTGCTGAGGTGATCGGCTCTGTCCATTGTTTAGAAGTGGGGGGCCAAAGGGTTGGACATCCTCGTACTCTTTGGTTATGTTTGGACTGTTGTCTTCAATGAGGAATGGATTGGTTCCTTCCCGCGTATCCAATTTAACCAAACTACTGGTGCCTTCAAAGCCTGTTCTCCTTTGCCCGACTGGCTCGTAGCCTTCATCACGAGAGCTATTAGATTTACCGCCTTGATGTTTAGTTTTGATTGACTTTGGAGTTGGTTTCTTATCTCGATTCACCTCTGGCGGGGATATTTGACCCTCACGCCCAGGAACGTCCGTCCGTGGTGGTAAGGCGTAGGCGTTTTCGCTCTGATGTCTACTGGTTGATCTTTTTCCAGTTTTCTTTTCTTTTGATTTACTTCGTGATCTTGACCGCCTTGTGAGAGGAAAACATCCTGTCGAGTCAGAGTCATCTTCAGCCTCTTTATTGATAACGATTTCTTGTTTAAGGTGGACGTGGGGATCGTTTGCCTCCTGATTAATCCTGGAAATTTCTGCATTGGTAGATGTCTGATCATGACTAGGCAATGCATTGTAAGTTGTGAATGGACTCGATAACCCTTTCAGCGAAGATTCAGAGGCGAATGGATTATCTTGGGGTGGTACTGGGTGCACTATCTCATACTCGGCTTGAAGGTCTTGTGCCTGTGATGACAGTTTATGCTTGTTCAGCTTTCGCTCTCGGGACTTGCTTCTACCCCGTCCACACAAAGGTGGAGATTTGGCTCGTTGAGCGCCTTGAGTATCATCAACATTATCATCATCTGACGACGACTCTCGGAGAAGCTCCTCCACTGAAGGAGGCTCTGCTCCCTCTGGTAGATGAAACCATTCCCTTGGGATGCTCTTATCTCTCCTTCGTATGGTGGCCCTGGAACATACCAATGTCACCATGCAACGAGCATTAATCAACATTGACTCGAGGGAAATATATAGTACGCTAAGCTAAAGTAAGATTCGCTCATGACTCATGAGTCAGTCAGTCAGTCAGTCACTTTGGCGGCAACATGTCCTCTCCACTTACGCGGATATGTCTCTGGGAAGTTTCAGAGGATCTATCCACACCTCCTCCTCTTGATTGTGACTTAGATGAGTCCATGGATATCCACCTTGCTCTTTCTGCTTCTCCAGATCCCCCCAAAGATGGTATGGAATTGGTGAGGTTGGTAGAGATCCTAGAATTACGTCAGTTTTGAAAAAATCTATTGCCAATGGAAAGAAACCCTCTTCATTTGTCACGACATTTCAATGAAAGAGCACTACTTGATCTCAAACGATTAATGGTGTCAAGTGTTCGTGTCGGCAATTGTGTGGTACTAAATGGTGTCACTTCCGAATCCATTCGGATGTTGTTTGTGAGAATTTCCAATGACCAATCAAATACTGCGTATAATTTGTTTTGGGAGGAAACGAACTTGTTGAAATTAGTCCAGACAGCACAACAATCAAGAGGTTGAAATCCAAGTGAGTGAACACAAGCTTAGATTCTAACCAATCGAACCTGCCACAGAACTTGAGGCTGAGCTGATGGTCCCCCATTTGTCAGAGAGCTTGTCAAAGTGACCCTTCCATTGAGGCGAGGCCCTGCGACGGGACACATTTTTCGGGTTGATTTCAACACCATCTTTAAAGAAATACTTTGAATTGAATGTTTAGTATGGTATTACTGGAATTACCAAATGTGGATGTAGACAATGAGTTCTAACAACCTGGATGTTTCTCGCAAGCCGCCAGTCCAACTGATACTGAAAGTGTTCGTTCATAGTTGGTTCAGAATTTGAACGTCATTGCTGATGTGAGGGTCTCCTGCCGTTCGTCGCTCGTTAGTCAAACAACGAGAAAGAGCCTTTGTTCTTGGCCTCAAAAGTAAAGTGCATGAATGTCTGATCGTTCGCCGTCTTTCCGACTTTTAGGCAGGGTAAAACACGGTGTCGCCTTGTCAGAATCCACTTACATCTACTGTTTTCAAATCAAGCTCACAAACGTGATGAGGTTCGCGAAATGCACGAAAGAAAAAAACAACAAATCAATCCGCGTTTGATATTTTCCTCATGAAATGAAACGCTAAAGTTAGACCATTATTTGGACACAAGGCCATGTGTTCTAGTCTACGAACATACAGTATATACTTGTGCAACATTTGAGGTGCTCTGGTCAAGATCACCGTACTCACAATGTATGATACGAAAGAGAATTGCTTACCAATTTGAGAGTCCTGCTCCAGTTTTCTCCTTCCTTCAGCCATATTGGAGTTTGCGGTTCACCAATTCCCAATCAAAGCAATCTCACACTTACACAAAAAGGCCTAGCTCATAATTCCCCGTTCTGTGGCAAGAAAGAGCTTTGGTCGAATTTTCTCCCGTCGACAAGGTCGAAGGACTTCTGCGTTCTCCACCTATGTTTTTACCAACTGCATGTTCCAGCTTCAAAACAGAAATCCTCAGGCCAGCGTCTGCTGGTCGTGTGTACATACAGAAGATGTATAGGTCTTACGTTGTTGGGCACACGTACATACTCAAGACCACACAGGCTATCGTCAAGACTTGCTCGAGTGCTTGAGCAAAAAAAATCAGGGATGGGCTGTCCCATGGAGCATTTGTGCTGGGACACGAAACATTCGGCCTGCTTTAGTGAGAATCAGAATTGAGAACAACATGACGATCCTCGAATTTCAAGCGGAGAAAGTCGGGTCTCTGTTTTATCCAGGGCCATCTGAGAATCTCACTCAAGACTCTTATTATGCGACTGCAATCCACAAGGTGCCAATTCAATCATGTGATAACTCACTTTGAATCAGAGATATCCAAAGATGACATTTCCGAGACAACATTTGATTACGAGGTATTACATTTCTGCCCAAGCCAATGATCAAAAAATGATGACAGCGCATCGAATTTGAATGAATAGCTTTGTTTACTTCTGACACACATCCAGTACTCCTAATTACGTGGGTCATGTACCTATACAAGTCTTAAAAGTTCACGAAAAAGGGAAATCTTGACTTTCACAAGGACATGTTCATTTTGAGCATTGTTCATCAACATGATGAATTGTTTCTTCGGCATAAAGTCTTCATAATCTCGGCTTTTCCTCACCCCAAAGGACACCATCTAGTCTTTCTCATAACCTTGCTAATTTCAACCAGGCATTTGTTAGTTTTAATCCCTTGACTCCTTGAGTCTGTTATTCACAACGAGGTTGTGTCCTCCTTGAACTCATTAAGGGCAAGTTGCAAAATATAGTTTTTAAACATTATCCAAACCGAAAGCAACTCCACTCCTACATCAAAGCCCAGATTTGTAGATCTGCAGGTTTTAATATCGAAGTATCTTGACAAAATGCAAAATATATTCTGTCTGGGCGTTTTTGTTGATCCGACTCTCGTAGTATGCCTTAAACTAGCATTTCATCGAGAGCAACATGAAGAAGAGACGAGAACGTAAGCTTTCAAGTTCAAATCGTGCTCGTGAAAAGCAAGGATAAATTGCTGGACATTTGCCAAGGCTCTCGCAGCTTTTACTGTTAGGTCATTTGCATTGATAGTTCTTTTAGTGTACTTGTGTTCTTCCACCATTTCACCTACGTGCCTGCAGCGTACCTCATAGCCATACTTCAATGCACCATGATTCAAATATGAAAAAGTATCAACAAGCTCAATAAAGGCCTGAATGAGTTAGGGGATGCTGGAAGATAAGCATTTTCCCCCTTTTAGCACTGTGCGATACCTAGAGGGATATTTTGTTGGCATTTTGTTGCATTCCCTTTATCCTTATCAATTTTCGGTCTTTGTGGTCCCTATAATAAACAATAATATGCCAGCTTTCTTAATCAAATGGTCATACGGTAGACGGATAAACCACGAAGGTGTCAACTAACGAGCTAAATTTGCCCACTTAAAAGTCCTTCCATTTTATCAGATCCCTTCACATCGCACGTTTTTACATTTCTTTTCCTCCAGATAACACCAGGTAGCATCATCTCCGATATTAGATTGATGCTCAAGTTGTGGGTGTGCCATAGCTCCAAAAGCAATGGCTGCTAGGTACCTAGCCTTGGAATACCTCTTCAATTATGTCAAAACATGCAAGATTAGCTCCTGAATATGGTAGAAAACATGCTANAAAAGCAATGGCTGCTAGGTACCTAGCCTTGGAATACCTCTTCAATTATGTCAAAACATGCAAGATTAGCTCCTGAATATGGTAGAAAACATGCTAGAGAAAATGAAAAATAAACACATGTGAAGATCGTCTTGATCTTGTATCATAAATGTTTGAAGGTTTGAAGCAACATTTTAACAATCAATGGCACGGTTATACCTATTCTTCAGCTCGTTGGCAATGATCAGTAACCACTTCAAAACTACGTTTGTCTAAGCGGCAAAATATCTTTTATTAAAACTTTTCCTCCAAACGAGTAAAATTTTATAAAAGCGACCAACAACAGACTAAGATTTTGATATACGAACGAAACAGGTGAAACTGATAGCTTTGAAATATTTTGATTGAAATGTCCAACTAGGGAAAGGAAAATTAGATTAAAAGGTAAAAAATAGGATAAATATAACCTTTCCTTTTAGTAGTAATGGGGATTGAATTCCCTGTAGCGGTAAACGTGAAAAAACAAATAAAAAAAAGTCAAGATTGTTGTAAGATTATTTATCAGCTAAGCCAATAGGCGGTACGACGTTTCTAACTTTCTTTATTGATTTATGTGTGGCTGTAGAAGCTAAATGTGTGTTTTGAGAACACCCTCAAACCCTCGAGAATTCAGGCTAGTTTGAACAATGAAGTCCAACCCAATTTGCTTCCCTCTGATATTCGTAGGTGGAGGTGAAGGTGTTGATCAAGTAGCCTCATTCAAGGACCTCATAAAGAACCGATTTGAAACCAATTAGTGCGTAAAGGTACAAGTGCTGGAAGAAAAGCCAGAATGTGGAAAAAATAGAAAAAGAGGGTTAAAGTCAGTCAAATGAAGTAAGGAAATTCAAGGAAAAATGTAATGTGGTACCCTGATTTTGGGAATTTTGTGGAAGGATAACTTAGACAAACATCGTAGCCAACCTACACAAGGCATAGACGAAATTTATCGTCTATTTCAATTGCTGGCTTGTTAAAACATGTATGTATTCTCATATTGAGCCAAGATATTAGTACAGTGACATAAATGCTTCAAAAAATACATTTTTGGAGCTTTGTTCCCAACTCACTCAATGATTGACAACTTTATTGAATCACGGCGCGAGTTTGTCGGAATTTTCGCCCCACATATGCCCAAAATCAAGATGCCGCAGCAATATATCTTTTCTCTGTATTTCCATTACCTTTTTTGGCTATTTTCAGACCCCTTTGGCATTGAGAAAAAAATCTGACCCTTGTTACGGATCTGGCATTCGCTCACAAACTCTCAATATTTCAAGGTTGAGTGATATTTCTTTGGAGATGAGAAAGCTAACTTCAATGAAATTGAATGGCATCAAAACAATCTAACAGAAGGATTTGTAGACTTCAATGAAATTGAATGGCATCAAAACAATCTAACCGAAGGATTTATAGACAAACATATAAAACTGGATAAGAAATTTTAATAAACCTGATCTCCTGTTCGGCTATAGAACATCAGATATTTTTCAATGGATTTCAATGAATTTTGAGGTTGATGGTGAAGCCATACGTAATGTAGAGATTATGGTCAACAGGCTTAGAGATAATTTCTCTAGTGTTTTCAACGCCACGGTGTTTAACAACAACAGCAGACCACTGGAGGTACAATTCCTGTTGTCTATGGCGCTCAGCCAGGGACGGCTAATTTTTTCTGAGTATGTTTTGAACGACGCTCACTGGATAAAGACTTTGTACAATTTCTGTGAAGAGCGATGACTTCATTGCAATGATGTTGGAACATCGCTCAAGTTGGTCCAAGGTTAAAAGAAATATCTCCATCTTTTTTTCATGGGCTTTTCTAACCACTCCAAGAAATGGAATCCCCAGTGCTATTAAGATGAAAGGTTATAATTCGTCTATTGATTACCTTTTAATCGGTCGTGTGATATTTGTTCAAACAACAAATTTGAGTTGGCAGATTGAGCTAGTCCTTGAATGTAGGGTTGATCTGAAATCCTACTTGAAAATTTGTCCAAGTCTGACTTGAAAGATGCAACCGGATTAACCAGGCCTACGTATTCCCTACGAATATTAGAGGGAAGCAAAATAAGCAATGAAGGAGCCCGAGAAAGAAGAGAAGTGGACTTCATTGTTTTAACTAGCCTGGATTCTTGAGGGCTTGAAGGTGCTCTCAAAACGCACATTAAGCCTCTACGGTCACTAGATTTGACCCTCAATCCTGGGTTGGGACAAAGATCATGGATTCTTTTGAAGACGTACCATCTCGGAATATTTTACAATCCCAACTTTTTTAGTCTCTCCCAATACGAGAGCTCTCTCATTCCTATGATGTTCCTAGTGAAACATCTTTGGAATTGTTCGACCTTTTGCAAACCTGCTTAACTCATTGGAGCCTAAATGGGTGAATCATATACAAACCAATACAGTTCAATTGCATGATGCTTCAAAAGTTAAAAAAAAGAAGACTTTAAAAGGCTTTTCAGAAAAAAAACTATCGAAATATTACATTTTTTTCTAATGCCTTACTCGAACCACTTTATGATTATGTTGTGACGCTTTCTATTTTCTTTTCTTCTTTTTTAGGGCCACTTTTTGCTTTTTGTCTTGCTATGAACACTTTTTACGTTGCTTTACGTGTGCCACATTTTATTTTTGATGCATCCGTTTTTTTAGTATTGATGTGACCGTTTATATTTTGGGTGCGTTACATTTCTGCATTCATTTCTGCATTAGCTTGCGTGCGCTACTTCAGTCTTTCTGTTCGCTGATTTTATTTATTCGCAAAAATAAAAGCTGCTCTCAGACCCATTTCTGCATTATCAGCAGCAGCAGAAGCAACATCGCGGTTGTTGTCATCATGATGTTTTTCTTCTCCATGAGAGCTCTTAAGAGCGTCCTTGGTCTAACAAAAGGTACATAATAAGCTATCTCTTTACAGACAGTTCATTCGGAGACTGAGCAGACGAGCCATTTGGGACCATGTTTGATTTTCTAACCAACCTAAATTATACCCCTTCATTTTGATATTACTGGGGATTGCATTCCTTATAGGGGTTAGAAAAAAGTCCGTGAAAAACCAAACCAAACCAGTAAATAAACTATGACCTTTTAATAAGCCATATATTATTCAAAGAGGTCCAATTCAGGCGAGAGAAAAGACCAAAATCTATCAAGGGCAATCATTACTGAACCAATCATAAACTGAACATTTTTGTTCCATCTGATGCACAACATATTTTGATTTGCCGTGCGTTCTTTTTGTGCTTTTTGAACACGTCCGGACCATAAATAACTCCATTGTTACTTGGTTTTCTATGGACTGGACACAATGGGAAGTGCTTCCATTGGTAATGAAATATTTCGAACTTGAATTTCAAATTCCAATTCATCATAAGTACTTGGGAAGGAGTGAAGGCTTGCTTGGGTACCGTATTGGTAGAGCATCCGCTTTCCAATTTGCAAATCCTGGTTCGATGCCAGGCTAGCCGAGTTCAAGCTTCTTTGCGGTATTTAATTACAGCATAAGTTGCTGATTTAACACCTTAAATTAAGGCGAACCTGCGGTCATTCCCGAGGGTGAGGTAATAATTAATGTTGGCTGTGATGACGAAGCGGGAATATCCCTCCATTGGAACATCCATCATTCAGATAGCAGGCCGAGCGAGAGAGCTGCCATCTGACTTCGTAACAAACAAACAAAAAACAAACTTCGGGAGGAGTGCTGTTTGTCTAATCTATTCTGAAACATTCCATAACATAAAAAATCCAAATATGATTATCATCATTTGTTAATCAGGAGAGTTTGATATGCTCGCTTTGGTGTTTATCCTCTACTGTCCTCACCCATCCATGATTGACCACGAACTTATAAAAGTATGGACTGTGAATGAGCTTCCCGCCAAATCGGCTGACTCTGTAACTCTGAGCCACTTTGCGAATTAAAGTAATAACATAAGAAACGTTGATCCCCTCAATTAAAGGCAGGAAATTTTTATATCATTTACTTGTAAAATTGTTCGTTTCAAAGTTATGTTGTCAAAAGCTTAAGTTGCTGACAACGAGCAGAACTAGAATTTGAATTTTATGCTGTGTTTACAACATAAGTTTGGACATATCTCCTGAGTTCCCTAAGCATGGTTTTGGGCACAAACTTGGGCAAACTCATCTATTCAACCATGGGCTCTTATTAAGTGCTTATTTGGAATGAAATGAACGGTTTAGCAGATAAGAATTGTTTGCTTCCGTTCGCAGTCCACATCTCTGGAAGTCCGTGGGTTGACCAAAGTACTTTTTTTACCCAATTGTGAGTTTACAGAAAAAACCACCTGGGCCAGGGTGAAGGGAGGGATATTTTGGGAATCAGTCTGACTTTTGGACACCAAGTGCCCAAATGTGTCCAAAAATGAACAAAAGTGAGCACAACGTGTTCAAAAGTAAGTACAACTGCCCAAAAGTGAGTAGCCAAGCCGTAACGTTTAACCCTAACCCATGTAGTTTTTTGCATAATCTATATGTTAACCAGCAAATGGAATCATTAATTGATCAAATGTAAACTATGTGAATATACATATACATTAAGTAGCAACTAAGCTTTGTAGAAAACTGACAAATAATTTCACTCATGTTTTTCATTTCCGAAATATACACTGTAATTGTGCTTTGAAAATCTTAAACAACTGTCTTGATTAAATACATTGTAAAGTCAAACAAATATCATCTGTCTAAATTACTGAGGGCATTAATGCATTTTGAATGTTAAAAAGTTGAAGCTAAGCTGCAATCAGGGCGTTTTGTACCTGGGCAATTTTTACTGAAACTAAGCCATGAAACCTGCAGTGGTTTAGCAGCTGCCTATCAAATATTCAAAAATTATTTTTAATCAATTATACATTTATCATTTTTGATAACTTTTTTGTTAAAAGAAAGTGTTTTTCCTCATTATATGGGATCAAACACGTCTTAAAAAGCCAAAAAAACTTACCTAACAACACTATTAAGAACTTGCTTATGGAAAACAATTTTTAATCGTGATCATCCCTAAACGTTAGCAATTGGGCAAGATGTTCAATTTTTAGTATTCACTCTTTTTAAGAGAAAATCCCAAAAGGCGCATGATCTTAAACAAAATATTCTTGCAAAAAATACACAACAATGTTGAATAATTGAAGCTTTATAATTAGAATATAATACAAAGCTATCCCAGTTTTTTAAAGCTTGCGCCAACTGTAAACTGGTAGGAGGAGGCTTTGTTGCTTGCTTGCTGTCAAGGTTAGATAAAAAAGTAATAAAAAATGCCTGATGATGTTCAAAACTTAACGTATATTCTGTAGTTTCATTTAAACTACAAAGTCATGCATCCTTTGCAAGTTCTCGCAAGAATGTTATTATCTTAAGTCTGGAATACATTTTTCTTGACTTCCTTACCATTGCTGGGAATGGGATCCCCAGCACTTCAAAAAGATATTTATTTTACTTGATTTTATATTTATAAGATATTTGATCCACCAACGAGTTAGTGTTGGTGGATTTAACTGGCCCTAAAAATGACAAATCTTGCCTAATTCCTCATTGCTAAAATTGAAAAGTGACATATTTCCCACATTTATAATGGTTTACCATGTCCGGGGTGCTAAAAATGTTGTAATGTAAGTTCATTGGCTTTTAAAG
Source organism: Tigriopus californicus (assembly GCF_007210705.1). Classification (NCBI taxonomy): domain Eukaryota; kingdom Metazoa; phylum Arthropoda; class Copepoda; order Harpacticoida; family Harpacticidae; genus Tigriopus; species Tigriopus californicus. Next base: position 8,059,092 of record NC_081449.1, on the reverse strand, counting down.
ATGTGCTTGATGTCAGAAAATCAGAAGTAGCACTTCATCTTAGTAAAAAGTCAGTTGTGATTGTTCCAACAGCACATCAAATAATTCTGCATGAAACTGGCGTTCTTGTTTATTTGCCGTTAAGATGCTTGTTCAAATTCAACATATGCATCAAAAGACTTGGGAAAGACTCCAGAACGGATCATCTGCAGTATGTAGACAATATCATAATCCGTATTAAAGGTATAATCTTAAACTTGTGCCAATCCCCTATTTCGTTCAATGGCAATATCTAATAAAAAGGATAATATTCTATTTAATTAAAAGTCAAGCGACATTGAAAAATCCTAAAGTCTTTATGCCAATTTTGATTTGTTAGAGTGAAGGAGGAGTGCCTGAGAATTCTCTCAAGTTTAATCTACTCAATAGTTCATGTTTACGTAGCTTCCCTCAAATGTTATGTCAATCTAACATCTTTTGGACTGTCAGTTTGAAATGAGATGGTAACTATAAGGCCAGAAACGCCCCACAATGGACCAATTCCCATGCAGAATGATCAAAGACATTGAGAGGAAAGAAGGTAACATCCTTTCGTGAGTGGGTTTAGCACTTGACGATGAAATCTACAAACCACAGAAAGGATGTGCACATATATCGTCAGAATTGCCTGCTCAACCTCCAAATTCTGTGTCTGCAGAAAATATGTTGGACTTTCTTAGCCGTTCTTTAGATCACTAGTTCGGGTGGACCCAGAAGAAGCTTGGTTTTGTAGTCAGACGAAGTAACAACTAGCCACGAGAGATTCGTGCCAAGACCGCGAAGGTCCCTGCATTCCATGCTTCTTCTATCTTTCCCTCTTGCTCCATCCAGCCATGGTAAGACAGCTTCGTCGAAGGCCATAAGTAGACTGCTTTCTTGGGCAGTTCCAAATGGGCTGCCTGGGTTCGTATACTCTGTGTCTTTCTATAGAGGAAACGGTTGCTCTCCTTCCTTCGCATTTGCTTGTCCGCCCTGGGACGTCTCTTTGAATGGGATCCAAACCTTCTTAAACGTTCCTCCTCTTTCGCCTTCGTTTTCTTTTTCTTCTTCTCTCCTTTTTGGTATGTTGTTCCAGCTTTTGAAAGGCGAGGTGGCCGACCCCTGTAGGAATTGGCCAGTCTAGTCTAAGTCATGATCATGTAGTCGAATTGCACAGTTTGTGATGGCAAATCATCTCATGAGGTGAAAAAAACATGAGGCCCAATTTGAAGATACCGGCTAAGAATTCAGCTGTATGGTCGACGATACGTGGAGTCATGAATGGGGGCTTCGTCCACATTGGGATGGCTCGTCAAGTTGCTCTGGCTCGTGTGATTGTGTTGGTGCTTTATTTTGAAATGAGTGTCCAAGTGTTTGGGAACGAAGCCATTCTCAATCACAGGCCCAGTTCACTTTTGTCCCCACTCAAAACGATGTCCTTGCCTTTGTCAACAGTTAACCAGATGCAGTCCACACGGAATCCTATTGGCGATTGCGAAGATGGAGTCATCAAAACTATACGAATGTCTTTGCAGCCCGATCGTGACTCGTCATTTTTACCACCAGTTTTCAAGACCATTTCGGAAGTCAAAGCACCGAATGAATATCAATCCCGTGATCAATACAAAGATCTTTCACTTAGTTTCAAAGCAGCCTCAATCATCACCTATGCGTCTTGATCGGCACTTGAGTGCCAGCCATTTTTCGAATCATACATGCAATAACCAACAGGCTTTGTCATTTTCAAGTTGTGACAGAGATTGGGCTAATATTTGCATCCATAAATTTCCTCGTTAACTACTAGAACCCGTCAGCGAATCTAGTAGGTTGGAAATGCACTTGTTACATTTGATAATTAAGGAATGTGATGGTTTATCGACAGACGCTTTCGGCGGACAACCTTACCAAATGTGGTAAATTTCAAGAGGTATGGAACGTGGATCAATTCCTTCAAAAGAACTACGATTTACAATCAATGTTTTTGCTCGCGACTGCGTAGAAAACACGATTAGAAAAAAAATGAATAAATCATGAAAATTGTCTCTTTTACCTGTTTGAAGCACTCATCGTGCCCGCTTTAATTGAAAGGAGTTCAAGGAAAACAAGGTTTTGCTCTGCCATCTAACAATCAAGATGGGAATTGAAAAACGTTTCATGAAATACAGGACATCTCAGGCCGGTTCAACAAAAATCCTCTGGTTGATGCACAAAGTCGTGTACTTGTTCACAGCAAGTTAGTAATGATTAAGTAAAAAAATAATGATGTGAATTCTGTCCATGTCTAAAGCTAGTGCTGCCAATCTGGCATGACAGGGACTAGTTTTGGCAAATTTAGCAGAAAAAAACGATGTGTGGGTTTCGGACCAGAAGACCAAAATGACCGTTGATTTCTTTAAATGACCCCAAAATTGTTTTCAAACTGTCTCATGTGTGGGCTCTGTATTCATTCAGTCAAATCCTCAGACAATTTGTGTGATCAGAGGATAAAAAAAGGAAAGGAAAATCAGCCGAGCTGTTATGTTTTCAACTGGCACTATTGAATCATTTCAGTGAAAATAACTAACAAAAGGTGCAGGATTTTCCATGGCTGAGTTTTCTGTTGAGGAAGTCAATCATTGCCATTCGGTCTGATCATGGAGGCCGTCCGGCCAGGAGGGGAAAGGTCTACAAAACCTCGCTAGAAGACGTTTGAGCGATGTGTTACCTTCTAATCAGATGCATGCCCGCTCAGAAGGTGCTAAAGCAACTCTCTTATTTCCGGATCAAGTACACGTTTAGAAGGCAACCCAAAACTCAAACTTCTTTCTAACAAGGTTTCAAAAGCTTTCCTCTCCAGGCCTGACGAACTTCATGGTTTGACCTACAAATTAGTACATGAATAGGAGATGCTCACTTTAAAACTGTTTGTTTACCCTATTCCTTACTGGTGATTCCTTTTAGACATTCTAGTTCATGTAGCGAAATGTCTTGGTTTTTCTTGGGATATAACACAACTTCAAAGAAAGACTCACATTTATCTGGAACTAAAAAGGTAGTGGGTGGTGCTTGACACAATAGTGAAGATACAAATTCAGGCTTGACTTTACCCCCAAATGCAAATGTTGGTGTGAAAGATTTCGTTATTTATTTTTTGTTTACGCTCAACCTATCACTCCATAATTAACCATGTCCAAAAGAGGGCACCCTCGAGAAAGAGGTTAAAACATTTACCTCGAGCTTCTTATATTTGTTGAAACCAGATGTAAACACAACTCAAAGAATACAAAAGTGAGGAGCACCTAACTTGTGCACAAATTCATGTATCGTGATAAAAAACCACTTCTGCTCTTCTTTTTTCTCCAGACAAACTTGGAGAGTGGGCTCCCGTGCCTAACCCAGCACATAAATTCAAGAAAGAATCCATTTGAAAAGAATCTAATCTGCATGTCTAATGCTGAAACATGTGAAAGTCAATGTTAGTAGAACCATCGCTTGATCTTACTGAATAGAAATTGATACCTAATTTTGCTTATTAAAATAGGCTCTTTTAAGCAACACGCCTTTTACAAGGTAGATGGCGGTAGTTTTAGATAACACCAATTTCATTTGGCTCATTGCATTTTTTATCTAATTTCTTACATAACCTGTTGTTAGGCATGCTGATTCATAGGCAAGGCATAGGCAAATATTATTCAAATGATCGCCGCAAAAATTGCAACTCAAGTGTTGCTTGAGGTGGGATAATATTGGATTCATTATCGTAATTGATATTGTGAGGACCTTATGTTACACCGTGTAAGAAGCTAAAGGTTTTAAACCTTATTTGATCAAACAAATGCCAATTATTCAAGATAATTTTCAGGTTAGATGTGAAAAGTACTCCATGGAATGTTTTAAATTATTCTAGCCAAGTACTTGGCAAAAATATCGTAGATATGAACAAGGGTGAGTGTTTAGACAGAACGATTTAATTCAACCCAAAAGGGGAAGTCTTTTTTAAATGCTCAAAAGGCGCAAAAGTGATATTTCTAAAAGCTTTACTTGTCCATACTTACCGAAGTATGGTACCAGAGACAATAAAAAATACAGTATAAACTGTTGAATATCTTGTGGTAACTTTGATCTTGGTACTAGTTCAATTCACCTTGATTTCATGGATATGCGGTTTTCGTTTTTCGGACATAGTAGAGGCAAGACCGGATTTAGTCATTAAAGAGGTCATAAGAGGACAGAGTCGGCAAATCCTTTAATCTTTTAAGAACTCAATAGGAATTGCTCTTCCATAAAGCAATTCCACGAAGTTTGTGATCTTTTAGTTCTGCATCGAAGCACATAACTGAAAAAAGCTCTTTTTCGAGTAATTATCGTTAAAGCATTTGGAACAAGAGCGAGAGACCCCAGATTAAAAAATTCTTTTCTTGAAAGCTCATCAAGGCAGTGGGCTTTGATCAAAGAGCAAGCAAGGCCAAGAATATGCACTGCAAACATTTCAAACAAGGTCAGTTTGTAGAACGTATGAGTGGTTGTTGAAAAACTTTCTTCGTTTGAACAATAGTTCCTGACGGTACAGTACACAGCTATCAAACGGGTGCCGGAAAATCATTCTATGATCACACATATATAAGCTGCAGTAAAGCGAAAACCAGGAAACTGGGTTTTACCCTTCTTTGATTCCTTTTCAATGCTTTGAAAATCCTGAAATCCTTGCGGGCGTTCTTGCCTTGAAATTCAATGCCCACACATTTGAATGCCTGCCGAATTTTCGAGAATTACCTGACTTATCTCGAAAGCGTTTTCCGCAGAGCTCACCGACTTCGTCCCCAATTTGACAAATTGTTCTCCGAAATGTCACTAAGGATATCTTGAATGATGGAACAGGGAGAGGAATTATGCCCGTGACACTCCCTGGGGGAATTGCATGTGAAACCGAACACTCATGCTTCATTGTTTTTGCTCTCTCCCGTGAAATTACTTGCTGCTCTATGGAAGATGATCGAAAATCCGCTTTTACATTCATTAGCTTGATGAGAGATCTTACGTCCATGTATGAACGAAGTGTCATCCCTCGCCCCTCAAATGTGAAATATTTGCATCGTAATTGAAATTCACAGCCCCTAAACTTGGATGGGTCCCTGTCAACCTTATTCTCAAAGTTAGTTTTTGATCACATTTTAGCTATTTAATTTTGCGACAATTTGAGGTCATGATGGGATTTATCTTTCGGAAAATGTTTAGACTTTTGTTGGCCGACCAATGTACAACAAAGTGTTGCACAAGCATAACTCTGTGTGGTAAATCCAACGGTGAGTAATTTGTGTCTTCGCCAAAAGCTGTTGTACGAGTAAATGTTTTGAGATAGAGATGTCCATTAGAAGGGTCAGCTCAAGGCACAATACTGTCCTGGCTTTATTTTACTGATGCATTTGTCCTCAGTTTGCTTACTCTCACCACTTTATTGTCATCAGATCAGGTTATTATCAATCAGAACAAAGGAAAGCACGCTAAGTTAATGAGGACAGGACATGATGAGGTTTCCTATTTGCCTCCTCTCAAGGTGACAAAGTTTACGAAAGGTCAGGCTGCCAGGAGAAAAGGATGGGAGTGTGAAGTTAAGCACGAAAAGCTAATCTCAAAGTAGAAAAGCTCTTTAAGGGAAAACATTTCTCTTGGACAGCCACATCATTTTTTTGTTGAGCCAGTGTGAGATGATTTCGAACGATTTTAAGATCTGACAAAAAAGCCAATTCCATTTTACCTGCGTGAATTTAAAAATCGAATTAATCTAAGGTAAAGGGGCCATTTTGGTCGGGAAATTGTCAAAGTGAGTGTGAAGCGGATGAGACTAATGTTCCGAAAATCCAAAATGGTGTGGATCATCAAGGAGAAAGGAGGCATGTATCTTACGTACGTACGAATACAAGGTTAACAAAGATTCTGCGACACTTGCTTCCCCCGAAAAAATCTGAGCTTGAGGTCTAGGCCATCAGCAGCGGTTTGTTCAAGCTAAAGGCTTATATTTCAATCACGGTTGGGCTGTTTTCAAAATTATGGCTGAAAGTCAACGAGACAAATTTCGGTAACTGCAGAGAACTTCATTGAAATACATGGCAAAGTGTGTTTCAAGCTTGCCATTGTAATTGAGTTGAGGCTTTGGAATCGATCGAAAGAAGACGCTCGAGGTTTTTGTTTTTGCACTACATGATATCTTTCATCGGTGGTCACAACTCCATATTTTTCTTTGGAGTCATGACGTGACTTCTTCGAAGGTTGACCTATTGCCTGAGGCAGTTGGCCACAAGTCATCGTGTACTCGAAGAAAGACCTACCTACTACGCCAGTAGAAGCTTTTAACTAAATGTACAATCTTTGTTCCTTGCGAAAGTTCAATCCTGCGTGACCACTCGTGTACTTAGAGTGCGAATAGGAAGTCTTCACTTGACCTGGGATCTCTTTGAGATGCCTTCGGCCCCCTATGTATTTGTGTATAGTAAGTATGTAGTTGGCATCCAGCAAAACTGACCGAATGAGTAGTAAGCATCCCCAGTATGTACGTATGTATGTACTAGACTGTGTCCTTTGCAGGAAGAAATGGGGGTAGACGACGAACTTGAAACGAAACGATCCAAAGTTGTCGATTTCGTGAAACTTGGAAAGCCGACAGGGCTGGGGACGACCTCATATATAAGCCTAAGTAGTGCGTAATCTCTGGCGTGGAACTTGAGCACCTGGGGATGCCCCCTCCCCAGCATCGTCCCATTTCAAGCGGCCACGGAACGTTGACGAGGCTATCAGGATCCAAAAACCTTTAGTGAACAAACTCTTGGTGAGCAACAATGCACCTCAGTTCTCATATCGAGAAGACGTGTGTGTGAGGGAGTTCCTTTATACTTCAAACAGTGCTTCTTACTTTTAACAATCAAGCTCAAACGGAATTCAAGGCAATGATGGGCTATGGAGCTAATGCAATGGTGGACGGTTGCAATCATGTGATGCCGGTGAAATCCAAGGCAATTAGGCTTCTATAACAACGGCATTCCCAAAACCAATCATCAAACAACCTGAAAAATGTTCAAATTAAAGCGGCGAATTTTCCCTCGGCGAAAGTCGGGGGTCAACGAGGGTGGGGGTTCCGACGGTGAAAACCTCAGCGATTTCGACTCATCTGCTATGGATGAGGCTAGTGATGATGATGGGCCTACAATCATAACGGTGGATGATGGTTTGGGGGGGATTAAGCATATTCGAGTGTCCCATCCGCCTGAGTCTCAATATGATACTGGTGAGCCCATTGACTCGCCCGTTGACGAGGAAGAAGACTCAGGAATGTCACACATTGGCAAAAGCAACAAACTGGAGACTATGGCTCAACCCACCATTTACAAGGCATCTGAAGACATGCCCATACCCAAAGCCAAAGGTCTGGCCACCTCAAGTGCTGACACTGAACTTAGTGCCTCAAAGAACAGTCTGGGACATTTGCTGAAACGAGAGTTTGGTTCCCGTAATCCATTTCATATCGAAACTACTGGAGAGAAGCTTCGTAAGAGAATTGTATCAAAGAAGGGCGTGGTGAACATCAGCAAAGGTCATTTAGACCATGGCCAGCGTCGGCGTTTCTTCCGTGACTTTTTTAACACCATGTTGGATATGCGATGGAGGTATGTTCTAACCATCTTTTGCCTGAGCTTCTTCCTCAGTTGGTTGGGCTTTGCCATAATTTGGTACCTGATATTTTACCTCCACGGTGACTTCGAGCCGGATCACTTGCCAGATCAACAAGCCAAAAGTGGGTGGGTGCCTTGCGCTTCCGCTATTGTTAACTTCGCCTCGTGCTTTTTATTCAGTCTCGAGACTCAACAAACCATTGGATACGGCAGTCGTCAAACCACTGAAGAGTGTCCCGACGCCATTCTCATCATGAGCTTCCAAAGTGTGGTCGGTGTCATTATTCAAGCCTGTATGGTTGGCACCATTTTTGCCAAGCTGACCCGGCCCAAGAAACGAGCCGAAACGTTAATGTTCAGTAAAAATGCCATCATTTGTCAACGTGACGGTTACTTGTGTCTTTGCTTCCGTTTGGCCAACATGCGGTCCTCACATCTCGTGGAATGTCATACCAAAGCTATTCTGGTGAGCAAGAAGGTCACTGAAGAAGGGGAAGTGATTCCTTACCATCAAACGGAGCTCAATGTGGGCACTGATCTAGAGGGCGAAGAGGATACCATCTTCTTCATCTGGCCCACCACAATCACCCACCGCATTGACGAGGACAGTCCTTTCTACCATATGTCGGCGAGGGACTTCCTGAAGAAAAGATACGAAATCATTGTTGTTCTTGAGGGCATTGTTGAGCCCACAGGAATGTCGATCCAAGCCAGATCCTCGTACTTGCCCAATGAAATCCTCTGGGGGTATGCTTTCATGAACGTGGTGAACTACAAATGGCGAGATGAGCAATACAAAATTGATTACACGGCCTTCAACAAGGTTTGTAAAGTAGATACACCCACTTGCTCAGCCAAGGTGTTGGCCGAACAAGTTAAGGCTTCCAAAGAGCGGAGTCTGATTCTGGCGCAACCCAAGCGATCGGTGGCATCCAATCTAGACTATGGTCTCCAGCATAGTTCTTCGGACGCCAGCACAATTCAAGCGTTACTCTCATCGAAATACCCTCATCTCAATAACAAAAGTGTTCAGCAAAATAGAGGTTCTTCATCCGATTCGGAAGAAAATACCACGATTTCCAATCCTTCCATTGCTCATCATCAGCCAGCTCAGATGCATATCAGATTTGCCTAAAGTTTGCACTTTCTTGAGAAAGTTAAAATCCTTATATTGAAATTCAATGACGAAAATAGAAAAAATGTTACTATTCTCCATATGCCAATGAACCACTAAATGTGCACGGAGACGCTAAGGTGGAGGATTAAAATTCTGATTCAAGTGAGACTTGCTCAGGTCGCTTTAATACCAAACGAGGGTCAAATTTCAGCTCAATCGAATGACTTTATGAAAAGGTAGCTACGTCCTCTCAGAGCTCATTTCATTACACTGAAGTGTTTGCAATGTCCTGTTGATTTTTAGCGGAAATGATTAAAACCATCTTGGCATTTTTCTAACTCGCAAAACCATAAGAAAACACTTTGATTTAATTGTTTGAAGAATTTCTAGTTTAGTTTAAAAAATCATATACTTCAAACCATTTAAAAAGCTGCAATTTGCAAACATCAATTTGATGGAAATTAGGAGCACATTTAGTTAGCATTTGAATGCAAACTATCACATAATCTATTTACTCATTACTAAGTTAAATCGGAATCGATGACCCTGTTTTCATCAGCTTTAGCTCTAAAATGCCCCCTATGTCTGAACTCAAGTGCCCAGACAATTAATATACGTATATTGCCAAAATTACAGAAATAACTACATTTTTTCTTTTTCTTATGCAATTTTCAATTAGCTCTAAATGACATTTCACCTGACTTTAAATATCCTAAAGATGTAAATTTTGAAAACACAAAAGTATTCTTTTTTACATTCACTCGAATCTTGAGGAAAAACAGGCTTGTTGAATCAAAAAAAGAAATAAAGTCAACAAATTCTCAAAAATACTCTTTTATATTAATATATTTTTTGGTTCTTTAGAAATCTTTAATGAGTGCCTTGCTTGCAGTAGTTTTAGTAGTTCAAATGTAAATTTTGATGATTTCGAGAGTGTTTTAACTTTTAAGGGACAATCAGTTTGAGCTATCATGAGAATTTAGAAAAAAGGAAAATTTTATATTGCGAAGGTGTTTGAGAAAATCATGCAGTTCAATTATGTACAATTTCTTGAGTCATTCCTCCTAACCAGCACAGGTTTCGAGCACATTTTTGCACGGTTACCCCAACTGATCAAGCATTTAGAGCACGTCACTGATGGACTAGCATCATGAGTCGGTCGATGTAGTTTATCTCGACTTTGCCATGACTTTGCCAAGGCCTTTGAAAGTTAGATCATGGATCCTTTTCGTTGAAAGGCTCCATCAGATTAGGATCCAAAGCAAGATTCTTAATTGGTTAAAAAGTTTCATTTGTGGTAGCAAGCAATTAGTTAAGGTTGAGGGGCACTTAGTGACATACATGATGTCAAGTCGGGTGTTCCTCAGGGCTCCTTATTAGGTCCTCTCCTTTTTATCATCTTCATTGCTCCACTTCAGAAGCTGAATGGCAAAGTCAGTATCTCTTGGTATGCTGATGAATGTGATGATACAAAATTGATTTGTGATAGGAATAGTTATGATTCTGATTGTCTGGTAGATTGTCGTGTAGCATTGTATGTAGATCAAATCTAATCTTGGATTACTGCAAGTAAATAGGCCTTGAATGGAATGAAATTCCGCTCAATACATTTAATGGAGGCAAAAATATCGAGCAGATTTCATCCCTGAAGGATTTAGGTGTAGTCCTCCAAAATAATCGAAAGTTCGATGTCCATATCAACAATTTACTTCATTGTCAAGAGGGGAAAATCCTTCTTTGGCTTGAATATGATGCATCAAATTCCGAAGCCTCCACATTTACACGACTTAAGGCATAGGCTTGTAACAGGCAAGCTTTAGCGACTTGACAATGTCTAGTACTGTTTTTTCCAGCATGACTTTTGCGACATTGTTGCAAATCTTCAACAATAATTACCCCATTGAGGGTCCCAATCTTGACCCCTGAAAGCATTATGATGTTATACATTTTGAACAACTATGCGAAGACTAAATGCCAATGCTCATTATTGGAAAATTTTGACACAAAGTCTTCAAATGTTTTCCGTTAGGACTGCTTGAAGCAAAAAAACATAATTTCTTTAGAGATGTATGGTCATGATGGGGGAAAACCCGTAAAATATTAGCCATCAAAATCTTAGGAAAACAATGAGCAACGCCATTACAACTTTTTTGAATAACAGTTGTGGAACGAATTACTATTTTTGACCAAAGTAATTGCAACCGTGACTTGTTCCTTTTATTGAGAAACCACTACTGCCCTGGCCTATTCCCACTAGCGTTAAGGAAGCCCACAAAAATAATAATACTCAAATCAAATAAGAGAAAGAACTTGTATTCTAGATTATTTGTAAATATATTTCAAGATGGCAATAATATTCATCTACTTTTTTTGCGCGCTTGAATCTTTTAATTCAATTTGGATAAATTGGCCGGCCTTAAATACTCGTATTTCCAAAAGACTCAAATCCAGACTCATTCATCATGACTTTTTTCATGAGATTTGTTGAGCAAACTCTGGAAAGTCAGTCATGATTTGACTACATTAGGTCAAGTCTTTAAAAGGCGAGAAATATTATGCTTTTAGATAGTCTCAAGATATTCCACGGTTGAAGTCAACTGGCTAAGTTTCCAAAAGGAGAATCAGTAATTCAAGTTTATGTGGGGTTTGAAAGCACCCGATTTATGGTCGTTACAAAGGTTGCTTTTAACACCCTTGATAGAAATTGATGGTTATTTAATCCATCCCGTCTTTGACGCAAACATATTTTCGCCAAGTTTGCTTAACATTTCATCTTTTAAACAATATTCTTGTCTAAAAATCATTATCTTGGTTTAAAATCAGTCTATTTTGAGCTGTTAGTTCTTAACACAAAATAAAATCATGTTTAACCAAAACAATTTTTAAAATCATTAACCAACATTTTGTAAAGACACGTTTTCATAGTATAATTTGAAGGGAAATGACGATTACAAAACTTTTGATGCACTATCAAGCATACAGCATAAAAGTGTTTCCTAAATTCTTGTTTGGAGGCCACAGCGTTAGGAAACTTACCTTTGCCGGAATTTGAAATGCTTCTCCGAAGTGTTGGAGATATATTATTCCTTGTGTTTATTCTTTGCTTTAGGAATAAGTTGTTCAGGGAATAATACCGTAGAGTGCGATGAGAGCTAGCCAGGCGGACTAGTTTTCAGAGCGAATGAATGTCAGCTGACCGGCCGCTAGGGTATAGTTTCTGCGCTTCTTTCCATCAACAAGAGGGGCGCTATTCTAGTTTCAGATTCAGCGGCAGTAAAAAAAAACCAACAAACTCGATTTTTACTCTTCTACTATGATAATACCTTGATAAAGTCTGGCATTTTCAAACGTATTCTGTTATATCTTATAGCAAGATATTACCAGCTTTGTCTTGCTTCTTCAGGTTGTTTAGGATAATTCTCAAAGTGAGAGAGAGGGATGGAATCTCTAGTTCTTGTTGATTTTCAAATCACATTATTCAATCGTTTTGTTTTGCTGTCAAAATAAAAAGTAAGGTCTAATGTGATGCTTAGGCACTTGATGTCAATCATATGCTGAAATTGTTGATTATTCTAATGCAACTCTTATTAACCTTGTCCAATGAATTTAAGACACCCTTCATTTCATTTGGTTCTTTGAAATGATATTTTCAACTCCCCAAATGAAATAAAGGAGTTTCAATGAAAAATGCAGTGTGGTACACTGATTTTGGGCATTTTGTGGAAAAATAATTTGGACAAACATCCCAACCAACTCGAACCGTTATCCTATTGAATTCTTAACTATGAAATGAAGTAAGCAGGGCATCAGTAACGAAATTATAAGTAACAAAATTACAATAATTCGTTCCTCTTCTCGAAAAAGGAACTTTAACTGCATTGCATTTAAAACTTGTGTATTTGTAACGACCCAAAATCTACAAGAATTACTCGTTACTTGTTCCTTTTTCAGCTTCCAGAATGGCCTTTAATTTTTCGTTTATCTCGTCACAGCTGAATAATCTTAAAGCTCAACAGAAATTGCCATTTTTACTAATTCCATCTAGCATATTTTGACCAAAGAAAGTCAGGGTTGAAAATTGTGTTTGCTCTTAACAGTTCTGAAGGTGTTATTGGTTTTGAATCTTGTTGCATTTGCTACTTTAGTGTTTACATCTTCTCAATCTAATTCCGTTGGACTCAAGCTGGTAAAATGTGTCCTTGGCTTGAATATAATGGTTCAAATTTCCAAACCCTCCTCACTTCACTTCACCTAAGGGATGGACTTCTTACAGAGAAGCTTTACCGACTTCATAATGTCTAATACTGTTTTCCATCATTTGGCTAGACAATGTTTGGACTTGGTCTTAGCTGGGAAGGATCCTTCTGTAGTCAATAAGCCGTTTATTATAGAGGCTTTAGTTGCTCTGGTCAATGAAACCAGGGTGCTGCTTGAACAACAGGCTCACCCAGTAGTTGAGAAGTCGACTAATTTGACCAACGTAGAGGTTGAAGTAGTATCTCCTCTTGAAATAGAGCAAGATAAGATAGTTTTGGAGAAAACAGCCTGTCCTGTTTACCGGAAGCAGCCTTGTCCTGAAGAAGGAAAAGGCTGTCAGTTTGACCACCCTAAATGATGTCAAAAACTTCTCAAGTTTGGCCTTGAGAAGTACAATAGGAAGAAGGGATGTTCAAAGGCAGATTGTCTTTTTTTTCACCGGTACATGTGCCGTCAGTCCATGAGACTTACGACGTGCTTTAATGTACGGTGTACCTCCGTCCACGTAGAAGGGACGCAAAGAAAGGCGAGAAATAGGATAGCTCAGCTTCGTAGTTTTAGAGCTGACCCTATTCCTAAACCTAATCCCACCCCACCC
>NC_081449.1:8044385-8044480 GCF_007210705.1 Tigriopus californicus | reverse complement strand
CCTGGCTAAGATCTAATGGAGTTTTAGAGTCTCATAGCTAACCTGGTTAGTCACCAAATGAGGTCCAAAATTGAACCAAAAGGCTAACTGTATGT
>NC_081449.1:8027197-8044349 GCF_007210705.1 Tigriopus californicus | reverse complement strand
AAATTCCGGAAAAATGTTTCCTAGTTAGGAATCGGAAAATAGTTTATGATTTTTGTCCAAATAGTTTTTTAGGTTATAAAAATCAGCCAAAATAAGTTCCGAAAGCTTAAAATAAGTTTTAAAAGGTGAAGAAGAGTTTCTTATGGGTTTGTTTATTCAACTAATATGATGTTTTTTCAGGGCAACAAATTGCTTTATTATTGTTTTTCACGATCTTCTTGCTCTTTGAACTCAAAACTGTGGTCTTCTAGTCTTGCATATACATCAAGAAAAAAAATGAATTTTACGGTAATGCAGGCTCATATCTATAACTTATAAGTAAAAATCGCATTTTGAATCTCAATCACACCTCAATCTCAATTACGCCCATAGACATCGACTCAATCTAATATGGACAATGACAACGTTCATCAGAATAATTAGACGACACGATGACCAGCACGCACACTTAGCCTAGCACACACCGATAAAAAACAAGTGAAGATGTCAGCAAACAAAATTAATCAGTTAGTTTCCGAGTTTATTCTCATAGCTAAATGAGGTCAAACTAATACGGTGCAAATAACAAATGTAAAGAAAAAAGTTACTCATTTGTCAAAAAGGCGTATTTCTTCATTTTTAAGATTAAACTCCTTGCCATGTATATCTAATCATTAATCAGAATAATGATTAATTTATCTATTTACTAAACCTATAATGCATAGTCCTAGGCGTTCGAGCTCTGCATTGTTTTGTTGAAGCATTTCTATCAACATTGCAAGCACTTGCAAACTGGCCCAAGCTTGTTCCGCTTTTCAGATTGACTGGGATAATAAATGCTACGAATTCTACTTCAATTCCTTCCATTGCAGCTTTTGATATGAGCATTTCGAGGTTAATCTATATGTGTTGTTGGTTTAGGATTGAACTTGAGGAATGTTTGCGATCAACTATCGCCTGAATTTTTTGCGAGGATAGTTACTCTGTGGTTTTTAGTTTGTTGGTTGAGAGGAGATAGGTTTGCAAAGAGGTCGAACAAGTCAAAGATGTTTCACAAGGAACATCACAGGATTGAGAGAGCTCTCATATTGGGAGAGGCTAAAAAAGTTGGGACTGGTACAGCGTTCAGAGAAGGTACGAAAGGTACCTGATAAGTGTACGTCTTCAAAATTATCCATGAGCTTTGTCGCACCAAGGATTTAGGGTCAATTCTGGTGACCGTAGAGGCTTAATGTGCGTTTTGAGAGCACCTTCAAGCCCTCGAGAATCCAGGCTAGTTCGAACAATGAAGTCCACATCTCTTCTTTCTTGGGCTCCTTCATTGTTTAATTTGCTTCCCTCTAATATTCGTAGGGAATACGTAGGCCTGGTTGATCCGGTAAATTTCTTTCAAGTCTGACTTGGACCAATTTTTAGATAGCATTCCAGATTAACCCTACATTCAAGACTAGCTCGGTCTGCCAATTCAAATTCGTTGGTAGACCAAATATCACAAAAGATTGAAAGGTAGTAAAATAGACGAATTTTTTCCTTTCATTTTAATAGTACTGGGGATTACATTCCTTGTAGCGGTTAGAAAAGTCCGTGAACAAACCAAAAAAAAAAGAATTTTTGTGACATATTGTTTCAAACCTTAAACAATCTTTATCCCATCCAGGGTCCCAATCTTGATTCCTCAAATATAATGATGCAATACATTTTGAACAATTATGCCAAGGTTCAATGCCAAGGCTCATTATTGAAAAATGTTGACAAGAAATCTTCAAATGTTACGCATTAGGACTGTTTGAGTCAAAAAACTCCATTTCTTTTTAGAAGAATGGTCTGGATGGGGGTAAACCATAAAATATTGGTCATCTAAAATTTTAGTAAAAGTAATTGTAACGAGTAACGCTATTATATTTTTTTCGAGTAATGGTTATGTAATAAATTACTATTTTTGACTAATGTAACTGTAACTGTAATTCGTTCCTGTTATTGAGGAACGACTAATGCCCTGGAAGTAAGTTGTGATACAAAACTAAAAAAAAGTCTCATTTGAGTGTTGTTCTCTATGCACAAATATCTTGTAGTGATGGGATCAAATAATTTTCGAAATCAAGACTGCCAGAAAGCTAGGAAAGTCTAAGCACCACCCCTTCCATCATAAAGGTAAAAGGTTAGCTTTGGACAAAAAAGCAACCCTGGTTTAATCGAAGAAAAATCAGGGTACTCGTTGTGACTAACAACGGGTTTCCGATCTTCCGTAGTGATGCCATATGCCTGTAAAATATGAATTGGTAGCGATAGTCGCAACCTCCCGTGATTATCTATTTGATCCCATCAGTAATCTCTTGCCTCAATATCAGGATACTCTTTGCTTCAACAAGCCGGCAAATTGAGATGAATGACAAATCAGTCAATGCCTGTGCAGGTTGACTGATGTTTGTCTTAATCATAGATTAACTTCATATATAGATTCGATCAAGGGCGCTGCAATCGCATGGTTTTGGTTCTAGCTGTCGCTGGTCGGAAAAAAAGTTTCATTCGTAGTCAAGGCTTACTTAGGAAAACTATGGTGCAAATTTGAATCGTTGGACGGCTCGTCAAATTCAGAGTAGAAACCCCTAAAAAACTCCTTGTCAAGCAATTGCTCTCGTCCCAGCGCGCTCATAAAACGGGTTTGAGTAAGTTGTCCGACCACATTTTTAAGAACGAAAGTTTGAAGGGGTTAAAATGGGGCTCAAGTTAAAGTTTTTATCCATGTGTGGAAACACTTAACTGAACGGAAAGGAACAAGCCTGGGTTCAGGATGACCTCCAGAGGTGTCTGAGTTACCTGTTTACATATAGGCGCAATCATGTCGCCCACATTCAAGCACATTGTTGGGAGAATTGAAACGAAATTCCGAATGCCTTCATCATTGCGTTGCAATTTCAGATACATTTTGTTACACTTTCCAGATTTTCGAGATGCGTTGCTAAACAAGGGCAATCAATGGGGAGTACATGATTTTCTCTACTAATGTCCAAATCTTTTTTTGACATGTTACGTGTATTATGCCCTAAAAAACATTCTATCCTGTATAATTTTAAGATTCAAAAGAATTAAGATTGAAGAGGAATAACAACGTTTCATGATCATAATTCAACTTGCCTGAAGCGAGATTTAACGAAATATCTTTGTCCTTTTCCACCAGCGTCAGCTGACCTGAAACATGCTCATGCCGGTATAGCTCCTGTTGAACTTAAGCATTCTAGTTATGGTTTTCTATGGTCTTAATTCTTCCCTCATTGCCTAAAATCAGGGTGCCGCACTACCCTTTCCTTGAATTTCGTTTACTTCACATAACCGAGAGTCGCAATAAAGATTATTATTAATTGAGAACACAAAGGGGTTTCAACATATTTGATGCTTTTGAAGTTCATATGGAGTAAAGCTTAACCAATGATAATTGGTTAGCTTTACGTTTTTCAGATTCGAAAGTAACATGTGAATGATAACGGAGCTTAGTTATTAAAGGAACGGATTAGTAATGAAAGATGTTAACATCTGGCTCAATGATGCCTACTACTGTCGAAATTGAATAATCTTAAAAAGGGGCAGTTTGAAGGAAGGGTCTGATGTTAATAGCCATTGAACCGTGAATGTTTTGGAGGGAAATTGTTCATGTACCAACAGACATTTTGCCAAAGGTGAGGAAAATCACAGGGCGAGTTGAATTTGCAACGGTTTTGCTGCTATAATATATTGTATGGGGACGTTTAGGCAAGCTCTGGCAGCCTGCAGTGGAGGTCGTTTGTTTGCTGGTACCAGTGTCAGTGATGCAAGTTTGGGGCTTCAAGCACGTTTTTGTGAACATGACCCTTATTTCATATGGCTATTTGAGGAAAGGTCAGCTTCGTTAAAAACCAGTTTGAAACGCCAACTTTGCATCACTGCCACTGGCAAGCAAGTTTGTTTGTTGGTACCAGCGCTCGCCGAAATGTCCGACTAGCTTTTCAATTGAAGCCCTTGGTTCGATCACGGACCAGCCTCGTCCAAGCTTCTTTGTAGTGTTTAAATTATAGCATGAATTGCTGCCGTAACAACTTGTATGGGCGAACCGCGGTCATTCCCGAGGGTGAGGTAATATTTGAAGTCGGCTCTGATGACTGGGCGGGAACATCCTCTAATTGGGACACCTATCAGATGGCAGGCAGAGCGATAGCTGTAATCTGACTCCGTATCAACAAAGCCATGCAGCTGATTGACAAAGCAACCCCTATCGTTACGTTATGGATCTTAACAACAAACCATTACTAGCTTCATTAATGAGTTAATGAACAAGAATAAAATTTTGTGGTAAATCATGTTTCAAAGTTCCTCGTTTATATATCATCAATTCCTCCAATGTCATTTTCTTCTTCACTGGAATCCACATCGTCGAATTCAATTTCGTCATCGTAGCCTTCCTCACCAAAGGTGACGGTTTCGTTGATCTTGACATGTTCAGGGAATTCTCCGTAGGACTTCAAATTCCTGGCTTCATCGGCGGTAGTACTTCAGAATGACGTCGGCCTTAGCGTCCTGGTAGTCTCGAAGTCCCACCAGAACGATATCGGATTGATTGATCCAGACCTTCTTGCGCAGCTGCCTCGAATGTGGCACAATCGCTTGACTCCGTCGAAGCACATGGCCTCAAGGCGGACCATTGCCCAACATTTTAGTCACTTGGGCGTATTCTTGACCGTCTTCTCGGAACACAGACTCACGCTTGAGCCCCTCATTTTTCGTTCTTTCCACGGCGGCGATTTTTGCCTCCTTTTCCCTTTATCTTCGGCATCGTGAAAGGGTAGGAGGAATAAACACTAGGAAGTCTTTATCCAATGGATTGATTAAAAAAAAAGAGCCTAAACACAAAAACAAAAGTTTCTCCTCAATCGTCGTGACGGTTTCCAGCTGTTACGTTAGAAGCCTTAGCGTCGCAAGCAACAATCTTAACACGGTCGATTTTGGCCAGTTCGGATACTTCTCGGAATTCCACGTCGTTTAGCATAAAAGTCCAAACGTTGTCACAAAAGCGATATGTGTTGAGTTTTTCCGCTTTAAAATTGAGCTTGTTCTTGACACGTGTACTCAATGCTGTATTAATGGATCGATCAAACTGAACGAGAACTTGCAAAGCGAGATTGGCGAGAGGAGCTGCAATTGCATCAATTCGTCCAGAGCTTCTTGAAGGGTGTGTCCTAGTGTGGTGTTGCGGTACAACTGATACGACATCCTCGGATCAGCACATAGCTGTTCTTCCGCCTCGAAGAGCCAAAACCAGATGAAGTACGGAACCGCCTTGGACTTTGTAATCAGCCGCCGTCTTTTCGTCGTTCATCTGCTTACCGGAGAAAATGAGTCGCTGTTGTGGGGGAGGGATGCCTTCTTTCTCTTCAACACGCTCCTTGTATCGTTCAACCTTGTCAGTGGGCTCGATGTCGATCTCAATCTCTTTACCAGTCAAGGTTTTCACCTTAATCAACATGGCGACACATCAGTGAAGAAACGCAAGCTGCAGAGACAAAATAAGTAAGCGCATACCATGATGAATCATTCTTTCATTCTTCATCAACAATGACTCTCACAGTTACGCCATGTTGAGGCACTACCAAAGAACCTGACTCAATTCTAGAATTTCTCTCGAGTCTTCGGGGTTTTAGAGCACCTATAAACTCGGGACAATCACTTACCTTTGGGGTGGACAAGATTTTCCACGATTCTTCCTCGGATTGGGGTCTTTTCAAGCCACGCAACGGAATCATGGACGACTCTGATGATCGTGCAGGGACGAAGGCGACACACCGACGAAGGAAGGGAAGCGACGAAGGCAACGAACGAGCCAAGGGTTGACCCAACCTTGGCCACGGTGCGAACGGCAGCCGGCAGAAGAAAGAGAACAAGGCAGCTGAAAGGAAATACTCAGGGTGGCCAAAGACTTTGGCTGACGCAGAAGTATGCAAACATGAGAAATGTTAGTCCCGACGTTTTGGAGCTCAAGATGGAATCTTCTGCATTGAAGATAAAATGCAGAAGAATGATAGTTGCCAATAACGTGATCTAAATGCAAAAGAGGACGAGGAGGTAGGCTTCAATTGATAGTGTTTGTAGTTGGCTATCGGCATGTCTGATCTTTAGGCGGGAATGGCTTAGGCTGAATGATATCCTATAGGCCTGCGGCAGCCTCATACCGTGGCGTGACCATATCCACGCCAAGAGCTCATTTTTACTCTGTCAGTCTGGATAGAAAATGTCGACCCACTTAAAACATGCAAATAAATAGCGGAAAACAGCATATTTCTAGAGTCTGAGTATTGAGAATTCTGTTTTGATCGAGCTTGGGTGGCTCAATATTCTCGTTAAGATGGATGTCTTCAATGCCCATTAAATAAGAAGAGCATTTATGGGTTACTCAAAATGAGCATCACCAGACCGAGAGCTTCCATCGATCTCTTTCACACGCATAGGGATGTCAAGTAAAGGAAATTCAAGGAAAAATGTGGTACGGCACCCCTGATTTTGGGCATTTTGAGGAGGGAGAACTAAGACACACATCACAGTCAACTCGCACCATTCGCCCATTGAATTTTCAATAATTGAGTGATTTTGAGCGAGTTTGTGTTACAAAACCCTCCTAAATGAGCATATTTGGTGTTAATCAGTGAACGCACTATCAAATTGGCTCAATACAACAATGCTAATTGCTTAGACAAGCTTGTTAAAATGGAAAAAATGTCAAAATCCAATGCATGCACAGTGGGGTTTGGCTGGGCATGTTGTCTTTGATTTTACTCCATGGAATGACGTCAGTTGTCCATGAACGCGTTTAGTTGACTAGCCCTATTGGGAATTGAGAGATCCAGCACTGATGTCACTAATTCTATTACAAGTCGATAAAGCAACAGGACGAGTCAAATCCAGCAGCAACGAGCTGGGATGACAATGACCGTGATAACTGGTAAATCAATTGCCCTTTTCGTTTTTCGAAAATCTGTGGTTTCATGAAGGTCACGAGCAAAAGAGCCGACGAAACCAAAAGGAAGTCTAAATAGGTTGTTCATATTTCCGCGGAACACTCGTCTATATCGCCCACTCAACCTTAGGAGCGGTAACGTGTACGTATATCGGAGATGAGGACTGAAACGAGTTTTGAGGTTCCATGACGTCATTTGTCTTGTTTTGGTTGCCCTTGGACATCTAACTTCGCCATAACAGAATTACATAATTAAGGTCAATGTTGCGACTCCGTGGATCACATCGCCTCTTGGGACAAGCCTATCATGGCGAGGCTCTCTTCTCCCTTGGCCGTGGAGGCGGATGGACCGCCCTTGCCTCCATGTCGTCCCAGTCGAGCGAAGTGGACTTGGATCCCAAATGGAAGACTATGGCCCAAAAGCAAATGAAAGGCAAAGACCCATCGTCTCTGGTATGGCACACGGCCGAAGGCATTGCCGTCAAGCCCCTGTACACGGCTCAAGATGTGGCGTCCATTCCGTTGGATGAGCTGCCCGGCGAATATCCGTACACGCGAGGCCCCTACCCCACCATGTATGCCCAGAGGCCTTGGACCATTCGACAATATGCCGGATTCTCCACCGTCGAGAAGAGCAATGCTTTCTACAAAGCCAATATCAAGGCTGGACAACAGGGACTGAGTGTGGCCTTTGATTTGGCCACACATTGTGGGTAGGTAGCTCATTAGGCTTAAGGGAAGGGTCCATTCATTGCCTCAAACAGAATAGTAAATGCTAACCAGCGGCATTGTGAACTTGCGATCCCAGGTATGACTCGGATAACGATCGAGTTCGAGGGGATGTGGGAATGGCGGGCGTGGCCATTGATTCCATCGAAGACATGAAGATTCTCTTTGATGACATTCCTTTGGATAAGATGTCAGTCTCGATGACCATGAATGGAGCGGTCATTCCTGTTATGGCCATGGTAGGTTGAATTGAAAGGGAAATGACGACGAACATATTGCGCACTCACAGGAGATTTTTCTATGCCCTTTTTCTAGTTCATCACGGCTGCCGAAGAACAAGGTGTCAAGCAGGAGTTGCTTTCGGGCACTATCCAGAACGATATTCTCAAAGAATTCATGGTGAGAAACACGTATATTTACCCACCCGAGCCCAGTATGAGGATCATCGGTGACATTTTTGCTTACACGTCCAAGCACATGCCCAAGTTCAATAGCATTTCCATATCGGGTTACCATATCCAAGAAGCTGGCGCTAATGCCACGTTGGAAATGGCTTTCACGATTGCCGATGGGATTGAATATTGTCGCACTGGCATTGAAGCCGGGTTAGATATTGACTCGTTTGCCCCTCGCCTCTCGTTCTTTTGGGGAGTGGGAATGAACTTTTACATGGAAATAGCCAAATTCCGGGCTGCCCGGAGACTATGGGCTCATCTGGTGCAAGAGAACTTCAACCCCAAGAACCCGAAGTCCACCATGCTGAGGACTCATAGTCAGACCTCGGGATGGTCACTCACGGAGCAAGATCCTTACAACAATATCATGCGTACTTGCATCGAAGGCATGGCTGCCGTATTTGGTGGGACTCAATCGTTGCATACCAACTCTTTCGATGAAGCTTTAGCTTTGCCCTCGGTGTTTTCTGCTCGACTCGCGAGGAACACGCAACTGATTCTTCAGGAAGAAACGGGAATCACTAAAGTAATCGACCCTTGGGCCGGATCATACATGATCGAATCACTCACTCAGGAGGTCTATGATGAAGCCAGGAAGATTATTGATGAGGTGGAAGGCATGGGAGGCATGGCCAAGGCAGTGGCCTCTGGTTGGCCCAAGTTAAAAATCGAGGAATGTGCGGCCAAGCGGCAAGCCAATATCGATAGTGGAAAGGAAGTCTTAGTTGGAGTAAACAAGTACGTCTTGGACAAACAGGACGATTTTGAAGTTCTATCCATTGACAATGAAGAAGTGAGGGCCAGTCAAATTGCCCGCTTGGACAAAATCAGATCGTCTCGCGACAACCAAAAAGCCCAAGATTGTTTGGAGGCTCTTCGTGAGGTAGCAGCCAAGGAAAAGGAGGGAAATCTGCTTGAGTTGGCCATACATTGTGCCCGTGCTCGTTGCACAGTTGGAGAGATCACTCAGGCAATGGAAAAGGAGTATGGGCGTCATGTCGCCAATGATCGTTTGGTATCTGGGGCCTACCGAACGGAATATGGAGAAGCCGAGGAGATCCAGGCCGTTACCAACAAGATCGATGAGTTCGTTCAGGATGAGGGTCGGCGCCCGAGAATTCTCGTGGCCAAAATGGGCCAAGATGGACATGATCGTGGGGCAAAAGTGATAGCCACTGGTTTTTCTGATTTAGGCTTTGACGTGGATGTGGGGCCTTTGTTTCAAACTCCCGAGGAAGTTGCCCAACAAGCTATTGACAGCGATGTACACGTGATTGGCGTGAGCTCATTGGCTGCCGGTCATCGTGCCTTGGTTCCGGATTTAGTGAAATGCCTGGCCAAAATGAACCGACCGGACATTATCGTGATTTGTGGCGGCGTGATTCCTCCGCAAGATTACGAGTTTCTTTTCAAATCAGGGGCCAGTGCCATTTTTGGTCCCGGCACCAAGCTTCCCATTGCTGCGCTTCAAGTACTCAATGTCATATGTACTCATTTAGATGAGGGAAAGAAGGTGCAGAATTGAAATGACAGGAATTTGCTCCCTCCAGATCGGGTTTGACGTTGTTCGTTAAATATTTTCTCCTGAATTCTGTGGAAACGAGCTTGAAAGCATTGACTTCGACTGAAAACATCACTGTGATTTTTGTGCTCCATACAGAGGTACCAGTGTAGAGAATTTATTGTCAGTAGAACACGTGAGTATATATATATGTTATAGATATAGATTCCAATTAATATTTCAACTATCACAACAATTGGATCAACGAGTATCCCGTTTGTTTCCTGGGCGCCATACAAACTCCAATTTGTAAAGTGATGGATGTTTGTCAAATTTGCATGGGTAACTACGTTTTTTTTTAGACACCGAGGACTAAATTTCACTTTGAGCATATTTCGCTTCTTTGAATCCATTTAAAGGAGCACAATGACGACGACATCAATGACGGAGATCATGAAAAAGTTGCATGCCTATTTTTGGGTCGAAAAAAATTGAACTAGTTCTTCCTCACTCTCCTTAGTGGTTCATTGATTAAGTTCTGATTTGGCGTGTGATCGGAAGGGGGGCGCAGTCTCAAGACTTGTTTCGTTCATCCTCGCATATGTCCAACCATTTGTTCACCAAATCCAGATCATCGGAGAACGGAGAGGAAATGACCGTGACCATGGTGGAAGAAGCTAGATTATGCCCTTCATTCAGACACGGGTCTTCACTTTGGTCCAGAAGTGCGTTCTCTTCGATGTCGATCTCAGTCTTGATTGGGTAGGTTTCCGGGTCGAAAGGGATCTCCATGAAATCCAACTCATCTTCGTAATCCAAAGTATTGAGATCAAGAGATATGCCATGAGAAATCGGAGTATGGGTTGGTGCTGGTGCAGGAGGAGGAAGAGGAGGAGCTGGAGTACGAGTCGGTTTTGGAGCCGGAGTTGGAGATGAAGTAGGAGCAGAGGTTGAGGCGGGAGCCGGGGGAGGATGAGCGGTCCGCATTGTGTTTTGTTGTTGAGCTTTGACTTCGGGAAGAGGAGATTTCATTTCTCGCTTAATGGTCCTGTTTACAATGGGTGGCAAGGCCGACGGAGTGGCGATCTTCGTCACAAGATTCGGAAGGGGTGTGTTGAACTTGTCAGGCTCATCTCGCACAGAAGAAATCGGGAGTGGGGTTTGAGGAAGTACAACCTTGATTTGGGTCATCGTCGGGAGTTTGGATGTGGCTACCATCGACGGGGGAGTCTTACTGGATATCAAAGTGTTTAGGGGAAGGGGCTTTAAAGAGAGCATGTTGGTAGAGATTGGGGTTACCGGGCTATGGTTGTTATTGAGACTAATGTCCATTGGCTCGGCCTTCATAGAAGTCACCGGAAGAGTAAGCCGAGTCAACGAAGCAGAGCTCGTCGCATTAATGGAGGTCTGACATATCATCGCGGAGTGCGATGTTTCTTTTTGTAAAAGAGATGAGAGTAAGTGTCGAATATTGGGAGGAAGCACGCGATTCAAAGGTCCAACTGCCTCCGAGGAGCGTCCAGTTGAATAGGTGTAGACACTCCCATCGCTGGAATTGCCATTCTCTTGCTCAGGGCTTGATGCCGTTGAGGAATGCGTGCTCCCTGTGGATCCAGACCGCACGATTGTGGGACGAGGTCCACCTGTGATGGGTCGGAGGATGGGTACAGACGGCAATTGGATTAAGTTCTGCACGGGAGTCATGCTGGATTTGCTTGAG
This sequence comes from Tigriopus californicus, assembly GCF_007210705.1. Lineage (NCBI taxonomy): Eukaryota > Metazoa > Arthropoda > Copepoda > Harpacticoida > Harpacticidae > Tigriopus > Tigriopus californicus. Next base: position 8,032,986 of record NC_081449.1, on the reverse strand, counting down.
CTCTTCACTTCGACGATGGGCGTGGAGTTAGTCTTAAAGATTGGAGCCGCACTTTTCGTGGCCACCACGTCAACGTTGATTGTATCAGGCGATGACGGGGTCAATTTGGTGGATTTCAGTTTGGCAGTGGGTGATGGTGACGGCGAGGGTGATGACGTCCCCGAGTTGTGAGCTCGTTTCAAGGGGGCTTTCAAGTTGTGCGACGACGACAAATGGTTGTTATTCATGCGATCGCGAATATGCTTCTCCCACACTGGGACCACCACATCCGGATTAGGACAATTTCGCGACGGACAACCCAATGAGAAATGTTTGTAACAAACGTTGATATAGTACCCGGGATCTTTGAGCCCGATGGCTCCGCACCAAGAAGCGAATTTGGATCGAGTCTCTTTGCGCGTGGTGAAGATGTCTGGAGCTGGACAACGGCAAGGTCGAACGATCTCGCAGCGAGTACAAAATTCGGCCAGAAACGTCTCTTGTTCTTTTTTGATCAGTTCAGTGGTGGACAAGCAACCGGGAACAGAGCAAAATTTCTGGCGAGGCATCCTCAACAAACTCTTGAAGAATTCATTTCAATAACATGTCCCTCCGACCGACGAACAACGATGACATATTGCAGCAGGGAGAAGCGTTAAGGTCTCGATGAATAGCACAAATTAGCTAAAGATGGGAGTGAGGTCCATTTTAGAAAACGAATGAGGACGCTGTATTTTATCCACGAGCGAGCGTGCGTGCGATCCTGAATGGATGAATGAAAAAAATGGAGGTCAATCGATTTGCGGACCCTGTTCCCTGTTTTCACCTTGGTAAATGATCCACTTACAAGATTCTTCTGAGCCGTTTTCTACCCGTTTAGTCCGATCAGGTTTCCACTGAGTTTGTAATATTTTCCAAAAATTCTACCAGAATCCAGATTCCTTTCTCCCTCAGTGAAAGAGTAGTGAAGGAAGTGCTTGAATTGCAGTATCGATCCGAAGAAAAGAGCGAGAAAGAGAGAGAGAGAGAAACAGCCAAAAGGAGGCCAGAGAGGTACGACTAGTTCGTGAGCTGTGAAAGAAGGAGAGAGGCCTTCCTTCGTAGCTCGTTCTTGTTCCATCCAGCGAGCGAGCCGTCAGTTCCATCTCGATCGTGAAGAAAATCCCTCGCCCTTCTAGCTTGCAGGGCCGTGGCCTTGAAGGCTCTCCAACTTTCTCTTACACAATCTGCTTTGGAATAACAGAGTACGGGTGGAACCGAGGAGTGAAGGGAAAGAGAGGAAGGAATCCATCCATCCATCTCTCTGTCTCTTCGTCTACCCGTCCGTTCATTGGTTCGTAGTCACTTGCCCGCGAACTCACGGAAAAGAATAAACCAACAAACGAAAGATGAAACGGACGCACAAGTTTTGGCCAAGTCTAGGGCCAAGGAAATGACGTCGAATTGAGGTCGTCAGAGTTGCCGGGCAGAGCAGAAGCCAACCTGCTTGAAAAATATTTTATTGTTTAGCACTTTTTACCGGTCCAATTGCATGCACGTTCGTTGTTGAGCAACTTTTTCTGGAAATAGACAGGTTTTATTTCCCAAACCGGAGACGGTCGGCTGGTTCAATGTCGAAAAGATGCAAATTAGGCATAATTCTCTTCCGAAACCTTTCCTTCATAGATTGGCTGGTCCGGTCCGGTAAAATGTTTCTTGCTTCCATCAATTTCCACAACGTATTGCCGCCCACTTCTCCAAATCGTCGATTTTCAACAATAAAATCGATGATTTTCTGGTCTTCATTCCGCGTAAAAAAGTGGCCAGCTTGATTTTGGATTGCCCTCGATTCGTCCAGATTGACTTTCTTGGGATCCGCTTTCTTTAGATCTGCCCGCTTATATTTTGGCTCGATGTACTTTATGTAGCGAGTTTTCATAGATTGCCAGGTTCGGCCGGGCAAAAGATCTCGTCTTTCCAAGGCTACCCATATGCTTCGTCCATTTCGCCGATCGTACAACCCATGATTAGCTACGAAGTCTATCAACTTTTGGTCTTCTTCTTTGGTGTAACTATTGCTTGATCCATGGCTGGACACTGACGATTGAGGATCAACATTACCTCTCGCGGTAGAAATTCTGGCTGATTGGCGCGAAACGGACTTTGACAAGCCAGAACTAGATTTGACTGGCGAGGACCTGCGCGGATTTGTCGTGCCAGCGAGGATGACGCCACTTTCAAACTCATCAAAAGTCGGCGTTTTATTATCGAAAAGCTTCTGCCTTTTGCCCTTGGATCGGGTATTGTGGTTGGCATTTTCTTGGGACTTCCGTTGGGATAAGGAGACTTCTTGGTTTTTGGTGGTGCCAGCCGACCCACAAGCAACATTGATGGACTGCATCGTGGTTTGACCTTCGGAATTCTGCGTCTGCCTGGGTCTCATTTTGCTTTTTGCCTTTGAGCTATCCGCGGACTCGGTTTCGTCGGATTCTCGGGCGTCTCTTTCAGGATGTGCTTGCTCAATATCAGGTGGTCGGATGCCGCCTTCAGGTTGTACTGATTCGTTTCTAGTCTCTTCTGTCTCTTCGTCTTCGCTACCGATGACCCAATCGCGTTGTTTGGCACGGCGAAATCGGGCAATTTGAGGGGAAGCTAAATCATATATTTCTATCCGGGGAACGATTTCCTCCAGAAAATGTCGTTTCATTGCACGCCAGGCATGAGAGTTCCAACACAAGTTGGCTTTTTTCATCTCACGCCACAACGAATCTCTCTTCAATTGAGAGTACTTTTTGTTTTTAACAATGTAATAAACCATGAATTGCTCTTCTTCGTGGGTGAACTGGTTCTTAGTCTGACTTATTTCAGTCACGGTCACTTGATTCTCATTCTGGTTTTGCTCTTTGTCCGGGTCTTGATCCGGTTCATCCTCTAGTTCTTCGCTTTCGTCATCGTTAACAACATCTCCATCCATGGCTCGCCGAAATCGAATAATTTGAGATTGCTTCAATTGGAAGTTCTGGATTTGGGGCATGATTTGCTTTCTGAAATGCTCCTTCATGGATTGCCACGAATGATGACCACCACACACCCGGTCGATCTCCATTTGGACCCATAATTGTCGACCCTTTACGTTAGAATATCGCTTTTGCAGCTTAATGTAATCCAAGATGGCTTGTTGATCTTGACGTGTGTAGGTCTGTCTTCCGCCATGGTTGTGTATTTCCGATCGCTTTTGTTCCATTTCCCTGAGAAAAGACCGGTCATTACGACCCTCTTCACCTTGATCTGACCCAGGATTGGGCGCCCGCACGAGATCGCTCCACTTTGAACGGCCCATAAGAATGTCTAGCGGGTCGTAGTCCTCGAAAAAGGAGGGCTGGTTCATACGAAAGTCGCTCATATTGGGCAAAATGCGGCCGGCATCGACACAAGCCTTGATGAATCTATGATCAAAGATATCCGTGTCCTGACCCAAAACCAACTTGCCCGGCTCGCTCAGACGAATGCGATGATCAGCTTGGTCTGACATTCTCGGGTCATAGAGCGTTCCTCCATGTTTTTGAATCAGATTTCGAACGAGAGCGCGGGTGGGACTGGCGCTCATAGCGAAGGCACAAGGCAGAACCACGGGCCGGGTGAAGAGGGTCATCAAGGTCACAGGGACCGTGGGGCCGAGGTAATCTGGTCTATCTTGACTCATCGTGATGAAGAAAGCCCGCAGACAAAGGTAGCAACAATTTAACGATGATCAAAAATGGATTGCTGGATTGCTTGCTTAAATCAAATGCATCACTACAAAAGAATGCTTTTGGCGGGGAACGAAGAAGGATGAAATTCGACAGATATTTGTCGGCAACATCTCGACAGGGTGACCAATGGGTAGGCGAAAACTTTCCTTGAACTATCACCGTTCGTTTTCAAACAGATGGGTTGGTGTTTATTGTTAAAGGTACGCTATTGAATCTACCTCATTTTTTTCCGAGTCACTACCTTCACATGAATAAGATTTGACACCAAAATGTCAGCAAAATGCGATTTCAAGGCCACAAATAGCTAATAGTAATTAGTGTCGAAGCCTTTTTGTCACAAATGTTGAGTTCTGGGTACAGTGTGCAGCATGATCCACTCCTATGAACAGGAAAGTGGGTTAATGGGTATTCCTCCCCTGAAAATTAGTTAAGCTGCGTGGAAGTAGTCCGAAAAAACAGCATTTGTATCAAACCTAACATCTTGGCTGGGCGCTACTTAAAGTTTCTACACACTACATGTCTTTTCCACAACGTTGCCTTCAGGGAAGGTTTTTGGAAAGACTGGCCAACATAACAGTAAAGTGTTAACTACGTAAAATAGAGCTCCTCTTTATCTTTAGGGGTTGAAAAAGGCTAGGAATCAATGTTTTTGGGGGTTGGGTTGGAAATGCCCTTTGTGTGAGTTTGAGAATAACGGTTCTATTTCCTCGAAAAAGGGAGAATTACACGGAGTTAATTTCATGTCATTTTTTATCTCATTGCTCGGACAGTAGTAAGTGAGGCCGGTGTGAACAGTGGCAATTCTAGTGGGAGATGTTGAGGTTTCGATTCCTTTTACATTACTTCACTATCTTCTGATACTGAGCATTTCACGTCACAGCTTTATTAGGTGAATCACATTTGTCATTGCATTAATGGTAAATTAACTAGGGGTCAAGACAGTTGTCATCTGATGAGTAAAATCCCGGACCTCGAGTTGATTGGTTGGCCTTTGATTTCTTCAAGGCCATTTTAATCTTAGCAGAGTTGCGCTGAAAAATAAATGAACTCGTTATCGAAAAAGGGAAAAATAATCAATTCACTTCTCCAGATAATCCATTTGTCATACCTTAGTGATGTTCGCCATTTGTGTGATGGTTTTGCCAAAGGCCATGTCGGTTTCAAATGCATATTCCGGCCTCAGATCAGACTTCCGTGACATAGTACTACGATTCCGTAGATTGTATGAGTGCGTGGTTTCGTTCAAGGAAGGTGATGGAGTCACGCTTCGACTTCGAGAGCTTTGGGAGCTTCGGGGCGGTGCCTTAGGTATGCATTGAGGAGACCTATCTGGCACATGTGATGATATATTGGATAAAAGACTAAGCCCCAATTCAAGCCCAGCCTCATCATCTTCACAAGATGACACTTCACTTAGATCGGGATGGAAGTCCGATCTCCCAAACCAGGTCTGATCGGTTTGTGTCGAATTGAAGCTCATGGTATCATCATCATCATCGTCCTCGTCCTCACAGTTACTGTCATCGTCGTTCTCGCTTCGATCGGCCCAATTTCCGGGATCCGTGAAATTTCCCGTAAATGGATCTTCCAACAATGGTCCGTTTCCATCGAGCACATCCTTGGGTTGAGGTGGTTTCGAATATCGATTAGCCACATGAATAGTTTCCATATTAAGCTTTAAGTCGGCGTTCTGTTTCCGGATATCTTCCAATATTTTGTTGTTCACTACATTGTAGTCCACGTAGTTAACAGCCACGTATCCTGTGAGGCAAACGCAAAGGAAGACAACCAGTTTCCGCATTAACCAAATCCGGAAGTAAATAGTCTCCGGGAGGTCTTCAATATCGCCAACTGGTTCACTTCCATCTTGGAGACTGAGGTTACACACAAGCCGATCCATTAGGAAATTTAGCGAGAGGACACAATAAAGCAATAGACGAGCATCGGAAGTGCGTCTGGTGGCTGTACCTAAATAGACCACTAGCAGACAAGAGCCGTAGAAGACCACGGAGTAAAGCCAAGATACCTCGTTGACCACCAGATTCTGGAGCTTGCTTAGACGTTCAAAGATCTCAAATA
>NC_081449.1:7902941-8027157 GCF_007210705.1 Tigriopus californicus | reverse complement strand
AGATTCTGGAGCTTGCTTAGACGTTCAAAGATCTCAAATATCATGGTTCGTTGCTCCAGCGTTGAAGTCTTAAATTCTTGCAACATCTCCTTCACATTCTCTTTAGACGAGGAAATGGCTTGGCTTAATATCGTACCATTGGCTACGATTTGCCGTTGATATTCCAAGCTCTCCCTCTGATTCTGGATGATGTTCATTTGGAGATTGGATGAATCCTCCAGATTACTCGACATTTGGGCCGAGGCCGCTGAGAGTCTAGCAATAGTTTGCTCGGTATGCTCGTGCCATACTTGGGATTGCAAAAAGTAGCACATATTGTGCGTGTGCTGAAAAATATGAGTGTATCACATGTCAAGCCAGGAAACGATCTATGTGAACATCGATCTTTGGGGTTACTCTGCCATCAATCAAAACCTACCGTGAAGAAATCGGAGAATGTGGTAAAGGCCTTGTGATCCATATCTTTCAGACATTCGCTCAGGACCTGGTTCCTGGAACAAGGATACGTGGTTTGTCCCGCCTTGGCCAAGAAACAATTGGCAAATTGTAAGGCCATGTAGCTCTGCTCATCGTCGGTGAGGTTTTGACATCCGGTTTCCAGGGCCTGTAAGGCCTTCTTCCAACAAGGTCCGTAGCGTGGCATCTTGGCATCGGTGACGAGCATCTCGTACTTCTTTTTGCCCACTTGCAGGCGCTCCTCTCGGGTTCCAGAGTCCAAAGAGAGACTCACACACGAGCCCTGAACCAGCGAACCCATCCAAACTAGGAGATACACCCGCCAGCAGAGTAGACCCAGGGGTGGGGTAGAGTGACTCATGATAGAATGCGAATTCAAGCGAATGCTGGAACCAAGGGCTTAAAATTGCGCCATAGGTGTTGCGATCTGGGGCCTTTCTTTGGAGCTCAGTTCGTAACTGACGAGACGCGCTTCCAAATCAAAGGTTAGAGCGTACATCGGGAAACCAAAGACGGATGAGTGGGAGAAAGCAAATGTGAAGGGGGAGAGTTTTAGAGTGCAGGATATTGATTTTCTTTTTTCTACAACTGTCTTAGTTATCATTGAATATCTTGTTGCATTCAAAAAACATGACAAGACGAGAAATACTGTGGCTTTCCGTTCGCAACAAAATGACGGTGAAGCTCCTTGAGGTTACTGTCGACTTTCATCTTTATGATATCAAACGAGAACGTTCACGAAAGCTAGTAGGCCCTCTTGACGACAAGCCACGGAACCTCTTTCAATTCTTTAAATATTCTACCTTGTCATCTTGTAGTGCATATGTGGTGCTTATCTTTAATCCTTCAACCTAACCAAACCATAATGAATGCCCAATAAAGATTTGATCAAGATCAAGATTTGCTGAGACTTGACTGTATCGCCAATTGTGGCTCTGTTGGAAGTTAGAAAGAAACGCTCGCTCTGCCAATGTCACGATGCTAGGTTCTGCTGGCCAAACTGAGTTTCTTTCTAAATCAGCTGATTTCATGACAAAAATAAACTGAATGTAGAGTAACGGGTGAGTGGGTGGGTCACCTAGTCTTGAAAACGCCGAAAAGTCGGTCCAAAGGGGCGCCGCTCCTCCCATCTTGCTTACATCATCCATCCATCCATCATCGATTGAGTCACTGACAATCTCTTCCGTTTGTCAATCAGGATTGTTGCATGTAAGGCCTTATCCAACCCAATTTGCTACACTCTTTTAGTCGTTCTCTTGGCTATGGCTACATGTGACACCCCTCCTCCATTGCCGGAGGAACTACTCGTCAAGATCTTTGGGTACCTAAATCTGAACGATGTGCTGGAATGTAGTCTAGTGAACCGACATTGGTATCGTGCCACGCATACTCAAGGCCTTCATCGACGCACTTGGCTCCGATTTCGAAACCAGTTGGATTTAACGGAGGGATTTCCTCGTGTGACCGCCCCTCATTTATGGGCCTTCACAAAGATCCATCTTCAAGGCATTGCGCTAAATTACAATGAAGGCGGCTCATGGGTTCACATGTGGAGCCAGATCATGCCCAGACTGAGTTCACTCGTCTTGGAGAAGGTGGAGGCTTCGCCCAATGATTTGGTGGCCATTCTCAAATGGGGCCATAATTTGCGGGAAATCGGCCTGATTAATCTAAGAGACGTATTTATGTCGGGTACAATTCTAGAAAGCAAGCTCGAGCGATCCTGCTTAAATGGCGTATTAACCAAAGTCACGACCTTAGATCTGGCGCATAACTCATTTCTGTCTGATGTGGTTTTTGAGCGGATGATGGAATGCGTGCCCAATCTAGCTCATCTATCGCTCCGTAAATGCCCGATTCTCAAGACACCAATGGGACCTGCCTCTGAGAAGAAACCCAATCGGTCGGTGCTCACCTTCTCGGTTTTGCTGGAATTCATTCGGAAACAGGCTCAGCGGCTCCAATCGTTGGATTTGGTGGACACAAACCTAGATGGCATGAGATTGCAAGACATTGCCGAGGTTGATAACCTTAACCTGAGAACGGTTAAACTGGCCAAGAATCCGATCTCGCAAGAAGGAGTGCTTCATTTGGTTCGGTGCCAAAAGAGCCTGACCTCATTGGATTTGGATCAATGCCGCCGCGTCTTTCTGGACTATCCAGCCACATCGTTGCAAATATTTCAAGAGATGGAACAGATTCAAGATCTTAACCTCAGGTTACTCTCGATTCCCAAGGGATTGGACACTTGCTTGTCCAAATTGCATAATCTAGTGCGTTTAGATTGTACTGCGTTGGATTCATCGAGCAAACATCTACGCAAAGGCTTGGCCTCGAGCAAAAGCCAAAAGTCACTCAGGTCACTCAATGTCAGCTCCTTCATGAGCTCGCCGGAGAATTTTCGAGCCATCTTGTCGCTTTTCCCTAATTTGGAGGAATTCAGTGCGGAAAATTGTCAAGAGGCTATGGTTGATGCATGTTTGCACACTCTCTTGGAAACATGTCCCAAAATAAAGGCTCTCAATATCGGCTCGTGCCCACGTTTAAGTGACCTTGGCTTCTGTGGGCTCGCCAAGGTAGACCAAGTATCCTTTGTCGGACCCATCGAATGCATGAAGCTAGATGGCAAAATATTTTTAGGCAGACCAAGTATCCTTTGTCGGACCCATCGAATGCATGAAGCTAGATGGCAAAATATTTTTGGGCACCTCGGCGGAAGGAGAAGTCATCAACGACGCAGCCCGAATGAGTACTGCTCGTACTTTAGCTGAAACGTGTCATGACTGGACCGACATGGCGAAATTGGACAAGCTTAGCCATTTGGAACGGCTCACCCTTTGTAACAGCGATATCACTGATATTTCGATCCAGCGTGCCTTCAATTTCTTCTGCTTGAGAGAAATTAATTTGAGCAAATGCCTTTTCATCTCGGACACGGGATTTATCATGCTCTCCGAACGAAATCCTTCATTAGAAGTGGTCGATATCAGTCAAACATCCATCACAGACTCGGGGCTAGTCGGCTGTGTGCAAGCTCTTCGAAGATTAGTTAAGTTAAACGTGTCACAGTGTCGTTCACTCACTTCTTCCGGGATTTTGCAATTGGCGCAATTTTCAACTCGCCTCCGAAATTTGGACGTCTCATTATGTCCGAAAATAAAAACAGAAACCATAGACGATCTTCAAAGCAGACTACCCCGGTTACGAAACGTCAAGATTCGTGGCCTCGAAATATTGGAATGCATTCAGACCTTTGAAGACTAGATACACTAATGCCCGCCCACCTCCTCAGCAGTGGTCTTTTTCTTCTGCTTTCAGGTACGTTTTACTATGAATATTCTAACCGCCATTGCCCAAGAAAATGGCCTTGAGTTAGCCGAGCGATTGATGCCTCGCCCTACGCCGCGTTCCCTGGCTTGTCTTCCATGTCGCCTTGGGACCGATCAAGTCATGGAAATACACGGGGCCACGGGCACGGGAAAAAGCTTATACCTAGCGCACATCATCACCCAAGTGCTCACTGGATCGGAGAATGGCGAAGTTTTGTTCATTAACGTGGATCACACGATCAATGCGTACGATTTCCATGACATGCTGAGCCAACAAGTCGGAAGTGACATGTCTAAGAAGCATTTGAAGCGACTACTGATGGTGGATATTTGTGAGCTTGAGGACTTTCAAGGCTTTCTTAACGTGCTACCCGCCGCCATCAGTAGTAATGCAAACCTCTTCTTGATTGCTATCGACTCGCTCGGATCTTTCTATTACGTCGAACGACTCTCCACTCGTATATACTCGCACGATAGCTATGTAAAACAAAAATTAAAGAAAGTAATGGACTGCCTCGGCAACATCAAAATTCCCATCATTTTCACGAAACAAGACATTTTCAGCGTTAACGCCAAGACTACCAAGGGTCCCAAATCTCAGGTCAAGACCTCTATTCAATTGGAGAACACCCAGGATACGCACTTTATCAAACGAGGGATCCTGACCGAAACTCGTGGGCTTCGTCAACACAACCATTGCTTCAAACTAGTCCTGACTGGAACGAAAGATATTAGGATACAGCCTGACACATCGCATTGATGTTTATTATTTGTATAGCTCATGCAATCTGTGATGCATAAATTTGAAGAGGAACAAAAGCTTGTCAAATTCGCCATCGTACTTCAATCCCAAAACTTTGGTATGGTAATCTTGCAAGAAATAATAGATAGCCTAAAAAAAGAAAAGGATGCAACACAATGTGAGCTAGCCTCATTGATATTCATTTGTGACGGTCTTACCTCGATTGTGGCCAGGTATTCTTTGGGTTTTCCCTTTTGATTTCGCCAAAACACAGTTTGCCTGTCATCCAAAATCAGTTGCGGCAGATTGATAATTCGGTCATCCAAGCAAATGCTTTTCACTTGGTGCCAAGTACAATCAACGAAAAGGATCCTTTGAAACTGGGCTCTCTTTTGGGGTACAGTCAAATGCTGAGGGAAGTAGTCATCCAACTTCTCAGCCTTATCGCCCGGAAAGAGAACCAATACTTTTTCGTCTTGATAATCCGGAATATCCGGATAGGTAAACACTCGGACGGAATTTGGACAAATGACCTTGGCATGAATGGCCGAGCTCTGAAAACAGATATTCAATCAATGCGTAAAAAAGTGAAACACTGGGTTATGCGGAATTCACCTTTCCATCGAGCTCATGCGGATGTTTGATGACGTCAATTTGAACAGGCAAAGATGGAATAGTGGGAATCAGACTGGCTGTCTCCTTGAGGGGGATGTAACACGAGTAGCAGTAATACTTTCTTGATTTTTCACACTTCGGACACGTGGATCGCTCGGAGATGGCTTCTAACGCCGTTGTATCCCCGATGTGAAGATTCTGGAAGAATTGGTCGTTCTCTAAGACCAACCGATCGCTCTTCCAAGTAGTGCGAGCGTCTTTGGCGGTTGAATTTCCATTCCAGGGCGCTAAATTGAAGCTTTTCGATCGGATATCAGTCTCCAATAGATTTGAGCAGGGAGCATTTTGAAGCCATTCCAGCTCTGACATCTACAATTAAAATTAAAACTCTTGTTAGCATTTGTTAATTGGTTCCCGTGAATGTGGCTATATTTCAACATATTTATGACTTGACAATTTGCATGTACGTTGGTTCGTACCAATTCACCAATCTAAAGGCTGCCACACCGTTCAATATCACACTGGTTAGATTATCACAATTGATTGAATACTGGTGTGCCGGAACAAAACTCATGGCTAGCTTTTGAAACTGAAATCCTGCCCCGCACACATTCACACTGATATCGATCAGTTTTGAACCCAATATTGTATAAGGCACATGGCAAAAGCCGTTAGTTCGAATCTCCAGTAAAACGCAGGAGTCTTCCGGATTATGGAAGATATCACAATAAGACATGTTCCGTGAACCATCGCCCAAATAGACTTCCTGATCTTCTACCTGGTCTTGATCAAACTTAACAGCCGGAACTTTTGGTCGTTGGCCCCATTTATTCAATTGAGATTTTCTCTGTTTCTGGAACTTGAAGAAGAATTGGAAGCCCTTGCCATTGATCTGATTCAACCACCATTTTTGACAGATGTATCCTTTGATGAGGTAGGGTTCTTGGATTTTCTTTCTAGGGGCCGTGAGGTACGGTTTGTACAAATAGAAGAGGCTTCGAATCACACGGGATCTAAAAATCATAAGATGATGAGAAGATAAGCCCACCAATCTCAATTCAATCATGTTGAACAGAGAGCAAAAAAGTACTTACTTCAAACCTCGTAAGCGGCGCATGTCGGTAGGGTCCAATTCTTCCGGCAGATGCGCATCTGGACGGTAATAGCGCCGGAAAAGCTGTGCCCAGAATCCCGCCGTGCGGACGATGGCCCACGTGTATCGATTGATGAGGCTAAAAGTCTGCACTTCTGGGGGTTCGATATGGCGACTTAAAACATCCCAGAAATCGGAGGGGAACACGTCGTAGACCATACCCTTCATTTTGTCCACAGTGTAATCGTGGAGTGGCTCCTCCCAATCGTCGGGCAGGCTCGAGTGTTCTTCTAAGATTGCACCACTTTGATTCAGCTTTTCCAGTCCACGGACTGAAGAGGCCGACAAGAGGGATTTGGACACGCGAGATTTGCCCCTCATGTCGGGTTTGGCATCTGCAAAATGCTGCACAGACACATGATCAGCGGGCAAGGCCAGGTCGGGGATTAGCCGTCTCCTGGGAGCATTTCTACGCCTTTTTCCGCCCATTTCAATCTCAGAGGACGATACATTAAGCGAGGTTTGTTTACGAAGCTAGTTTCCGGACTAGCTCATCTAGATAAACGTTATTGTCCACCGATTAGTTGGCGGTGCTCATTTTTAAAATTGTGACAAATTGTTAGAAACGTTTGGAGAGAGACCTTAAAGGCTATTATTATCGTGTTAGGTTAGGTTGGGTTAGGTTAGGTTAGGTTCGGTTTGATAAGGTTAGGTTAAGTTTAAAAAAGTTGCAGCGCCAACCAATCGGTGGAGAATAACGTTTACCGCCCATCTCTCTAGGAGATAGAGAAAGACAGAGAGATGAAGGAGTGAGCCCGAAATCAGATAATGGAAATGCAATAACCCTTTAGAACTTGTATTGGAAGAATAAATGATCATATCTGAATGCATTTTGATTAAGCTAACTGACAGAATGCCCCATTTTATACAAGTTTCCTGGAATCTGACCAGACCAGAGTGATAATTATCAACAGTTCCAAGTCTTGCCACTTGGGTCGCTTAACAGCTGATAAAACCTGTCGAAACATATGACATCACAATTTTGTGAAGGTAGGTGCTAACTTAGGTAAGTAGGCATGCGGCAGGATTGGAGACGGCTGGAGAAATCAAGGTTTTTACGCAGGTCAGTCTCGATTCATCGGTGATTTTTTTTTCTGTCGCCTCACGGCGGTGATCCAGTTCAATATCCAAAGTTCATTCCCCTGTTCACTCCAAGCACATTGACACGAATCCACTCAATGGATAAGTAGCCTACTTGAGGGGCAACAGTCTAATCCACTTAGGCCCTCTGGCGTCATGATTGAACACTGCTTGTCAGCCTTCCATTGCAGTGCAGAGACACCAAGGAGCTCAAGGTTGCCCCTGGCTTCTCACGTCACTCTTCTACAATGTTCTACGTTTGAAATTTTGAAGCATAACGTTGGTGTCTATGTGCTCATTAAGACTTGAAAATGGATCCTGAACAACGCCAAGCACCCGCACTCGTGGTTTCCTCCCAATCAGAAGCGGATGGACGAAATTATTACACATGTTCCCAATGCCTGAGGAAGTTCCGAGGACTCGAGAGTGTCAACTATCACATTCAAGCTCATCTGGTCAAGCGACAATTGCCTTACCATTGTCCGGATTGTCCGGAGAATTTCGCCTCCGGTAAACTTTTGGGTAATCATCGACGGGAAGCCCACAAGAAGCCTTCCACGGGTCACTTGAAGCACCGACGGAGTGTGGGCGATATTCGGGCCCTGGCACAAAACCGACGAATCTGCCAAACCTGTACGGAGTCCCCACATGCCTTGCGAAAAGCCCACGGGGCCTCCAAGGTTACTCCTAGTCCAGTGACCAAGCTACCGCTTCCTGCCCCGCCTAGACTCTCGAATTTTGTTTTTCTCTTGGTCATTTATGCCATTTTCACATTTTTCGTTTTTGCCATGTAAGCGAGGTCCTTGAAGTGGTGGGACGAGTCATAGTGACTTCAAGTCTTTAGACGAGAATCCTGAGATGGGCACGTGTGCGTTTTGAGACCCGGAAGTCGTGTCAAGAAAAAGTCGGATTATCGTGAACAAGGCACAAGCGTCAAGTGAATTGGGAATGTATATCATTATCTCCCAAGGATAATTCAAAAATGATGGAAATCCGTCCAAAATCACCTGTAATCCTCTGCATTTACAATATGCTGTCAGTTTAAAAGGCAATATACTTTATTGAATAATACAAAAACATTCTTGTTGCGAACCAACCGTTTCTTCAATGCGCCATCGAAGGCTGGAAATCAGACTTGAAATTCACGGGGTCCGTGAATCTAGCCGTTATGACATAAAACAGAGCGGGCAATGGTATAAGGGTGAGTAGCGAGAGGTGGAACTCGAGATGAGTCAACTGTGTAATAGCCAAAATTCCAAAGGCATGCAACGCCCAATGGCCAATGAGAATGATCAAATTGCGCTGATCGGTGAAACAGCCTTTGAGCAAAGACCGCATGGATTGGTCGAGCTTGAAGGCAAAATGGCTGGCACATGACACGAGAGACAAAGTGAGCACGATATACGGATATGCCATATACACCAGACCACTACCCAAGCCGTGAATCAAGGCCAGAATGGGCAAGAAATACAAAGCGTCATACACAGCAGCTTGGCCTCGACGTGGATAAATTCGGGCGGCCAGACCCGGTCGAATCACCAACATGGTGAGTCCGCACAGTACATAAAACACAAAAACCAAGCTATACAACGGGTAGACCACCTCTTGCGTGCAATGAAGCGTCTCCTCGTAGTTGGGATTGGGATTATGAAAGAAACTGTACCAATCCGAGAGCCGGGTGACCCGACACGAGTGCAACGCCAACCGTCCCGAGGGCACAGTGATCAAGACGGTCAGGATCGCGCTCAAAACCACCTCGATGAGGGCGCAGAAATGCAAGAGAATCACCTCTTTGGTGAATTTCAGCCGCTTGGCCGAAGCATCGATGAAGTACCAATGAAGCGACAAGACCAACAAAAAGTGAAAGGCCAGAAAGAACCAATCGTACAAAGAAGGTTGTTCCAGGCATTCTCGGCACAAGGAATGCGTATTGTTGGACACCTTCCAGCCTCTGGGACACTGCCCGCAGGCCGAATTATGCGTCTTGTTGAGGCGGGTTCGACCACAGTACAAGCCGGGACAGGGGGCGATCTCCTCCACCAAAACTGGCCCCTTGACATATTCGTAGCCGTGAACCGCTAATCCCAAGAGGCTGATGCTCCCAATCAGTATCCAAGGCATTTTTCTCGAGGCCATGTTGATATGCATTAGATGCATCTCAAGGAATACCTTCGCTGAGGTGGGATGAGAAAATTGGATTGGATCGGCGGATGAGAAGGCGACATTGACATTTCTCGGGTTGTTTTGTTGTATGTTGCTGAAGTGTTGAACTGTTTATTTATGTGTCTGCTGATCAAGCACAGGGTTAGTGTGCGATCTTTTTTTTGTTAAAATCTATCTACTTGACTAAAATAGGCTATCATATAATGATGAATTCACAGTAATATATGAAAGAGCTTTTAGCAATGATATCGTTCTATTATGTGCGTTTTTATTCGTTACGCTCAAAATCATGTCTATCTGAAACTATGATTGCAAAGTGCTAGTCCTAGTCCTAGGAAAAGCCAAATGGCAGGGCGGGAAAAGGCTGAACATGTTGAAGTTCATGCTTTTGCCCAAGGATTGCCAGTGACGAGCCGTCAAGGGTCATATTCGACTTATTAGACATTTTCTGGCTTGATTGTAGCGCTCAATAGAAAAATGGTCGAGGAATACTTTGGCATCAATTGCTTGATACATCAGATTGCTATGTTTCATTGGTAATTTCCATGGAGAATCTTTTTGCTAACATTAACTATTACCTATCAGTGCTGCCAGTACTGACAGTTTTTTCAACAAACTTTGACCCATTTCCTTCGAGAAAGCCTTGGCTAGTCCTATCATTGACCGTGTTTTATCTTTTAACTACTTTTTCTTCACCTTACTTTACCGAAGATTGACGAAGCAAACAATGCAACGAAGTCTTCGCATGAAAAAAGAAATCGCCGATTTGGTCAAGGTAACTACTAGCTTATGCATGCAGGTTATTAGACATTGTTTTATGGTATATGTTGCTTTTGCTTGCTGCAAGAATCCGCCCATTGGGATTTCTTGTTGGCTCAGTGGCGATGAGTCCACTTTGAACGAGTTGGACGCGGTCATGTTTGGCGCCGAGGATTCACCTTACGCCAAGGGAACATTCCGGCTGAAGATCCACATCCCAGACCGTTACCCGTTCCAGCCACCTCAAGGCTAGTATCGAACTAATTCAGGAGTCTGAGGGGTCTGCCTGGCCAGCAGTTGTAGAAACTAAATATTTCTGATTATTTGAAGTTCAATTTTTGACGCAGATCTACCATCCCAATATTGACACTAATGGCCGAATTTGCCTGGATATTTTGAAAATGCCACCCAAGGTCGGTTCATTTCCAACTTTGATCGGAAGGCCTAAGGGCTGACCGTAGGGGGTCTACCAAATGTGTAAATACGGGTTCTTACAGGGGACCTGGAAGCCCAGTTTGAATGTGGCAGCCGTACTTACTTCGATTCGCTTGTTGATGGGCGAACCTAATCCGGGTAATTTACATCCCGAAGCTCAAGTTTAGATAGCAACAAGTAAATCTATTGATTTTACCGCAGACGACCCACTAATGTCGGACATTGCTGAGGAATTTCAAATGCGCCCCGAGTTTTATTTCAAGACCGCCCAAGACTGGACTCAAAAATATGCCATGGAAAGCAAGCCCACTCATCCGTGATTCAATTGTTTATTTTTCGTAAACGTTGTAACAATTTGGCCTCAATAATAGAAATCTATATAAATGTTGGACAACAAACACAGAAGAACAAAGACAACTAAGATGAATAGTGATTATGATGATGTTTATATGGCGAATCTATTGGAATCCCTACTATTCCACGGGAATTATTCTAACAAAAAGAATTCCACTTCGTAAATGCATTGATTTTTTTTAAGTTGGGCGAGGGTGCGTTGTGTATCTCAAACTATCATTCTTGAGGAAGGGAACGTATTGGGGGCACACGCCTCCACACTATCTTTGGTTATTGGCACGTTAGGTTCTAGCAGCATCAAAGCTAACACATTAAATGAATTGGCATCTCATGGTGTTGGCTTGTTCAAAGCGAGGGGCTCAAGGCTTGTAGTATCGGATTCCATTAAACACCATATCTTGCTCGGTGATAAACATGGGCAAGCTCATTTCCTTCTGGTCCACAAATGGGGTGAGCATCTCCAGGGCGGGGATGTTCTGAATTTTGTTTTTGATGGCCGGGGCCATGAAGGTTGAAAACCACCAACACGTCATCTTGGTCCACATAGTGGGGTGTACGATGTAGAAGGCTTTCAAGTGCTTCTTGTACTTGTATGTGACAGTGTTGTACACCTCTTTAATCCACCAATAGCTCGGGATGTTGTCCCGAGAAGTTCGAGTATGGAAGTAAGCCACCACGTAGTCGTGATCAGCCACTTCATGGACCAATCGGATGAGGTAAAGCAAGGCTTTGTCCAAGTCAATCTCGCTCTGTTTGAACCATTTGCCTATGAAAACAATGACGGTTCGTCCGTGCTTGTCGAAGCCAGCCTTGTATACACAATTGGTTTCCTCTATGCTGGACAGGTCTTCCTGGTGGGATCGCCTCAGCAACTCGTTGTATCGGAGTTCATGGAGTTGCTCGGTGGCCACTTCGTCCGATATGTCCGTGGGGAGGTCTTCCTCAGCCCGCGAGGAGCTCTGGATTGAACAGCTATCCAAGTCCATGGTCACGATGGAAGAGGTTCGGTTGGGCGAGGCGTGTCCCATGAGAAGTCGCTTCTCCTCGGAATCTTCGACCACGTACGTGGCCATCGTTAGGTTTGGGCGTGGACCCCTCACTGGCCGACAGATGACAGAGAACAACCACCAATCACACCCGAATATAGATAACGATGGCGGATGGACTCCACTTGTTTTGGGTGTTTGTGTCGATCGTTTACAAAGGCTGGAAGAGTGACGACCTTCGATTCATCACAGTTTGCAGCTGCTGTATGTTGTAACTCTTGTAGAACAGCGGGTTTACATTTGACTAACGCGTTATACAATGGGAAACATCAACTGAGCGCCTGAGCGCAGGGAACTGGGAACAAGAGGACGTACGACAAGACAAGTCCAGAACTTAGTACGTAACCCACGTATAACATTGGCATGCAGACCAAAGACACAGAGAAAGAGACGAGAGAGAGAGAAACACACACACACAAACACACATAGAGCGAGTGAGGGAGAGAGATATCGAGTAAGACCAGTAAGACGGAGAGAGTTAAATCCATCCGACCGAACTTGGTCGGTCCATTGAGCTCCTCCGCCGTTCAAGTCGGTGGTGGCAAGTTCGAGGCGAGTCGAGTCTTGAAGACGAACATCTTGAGAACAAAAGGCGTAGGGACAACGTTGTTGGGCTGGACGTGCTCGTAGAGACGACTCTATTTAGCCTTTGAGCAGGCCGACATCGACAAAGATGTCACGAGGACATCATATGTACGTAGGTACTATTCTGATAAATTTCATCCCTTCAATTAAAGTATTTCAAACTGGTTAAATCGAGGGCACTGGAGACCGAATCGAGCTGAGCTTTGCCGCTCGCCGCTCGAGAGAGAGCAAGCTAGAGGCGTTCAGATCTGTTGATTTAACGACTTTAAAGAAAAATATTTGGCTGGCAGGTTCAGGCCTTGGTAGGATTAAAAAGGAAAATAAATAAATAATTGGGCAAATCTTCACTTATCACTCCACTACAAAATTAAAAATTTTCATAGTTTTCTAGACACTGGATGTCGGACCACAGAAGAAGAAACATGGAAGAGTAAAAATCGAGGTTGTGGTTTTATACCTCATGAATTGACAACCAGGACAGTGCACTTCCAGCCAATTGAAAGCAACGCCTCCACAATTAGAAACTATACCCTATCAGCCATTCAGCTGTCACACATTTACTCTGAAAACAAGTCCACTTGGCTAGCTCCCATCAGTCTCTAGGTTTTGCTTCCTCTATGGTCAGACAACCAACCATTTAGTCGGCTAAACAGTACAATAAACGGGTTTGTGATCAATTCCCAGGAGACTATCTGTTATACTTGTTTTACCAACAGAGTGGTAGGTAGTCCAACATCCAGTGTATAGAAATCAATGAACTAGGGGACAAATTGGAACAAAGCATCCAAATGCTTTCAGTCTATGTCACTTTTGGTTTCCGTCAAACATAGCTACCTGCAGCACTGAAATGTTGAATTGTCTTTTGTACATTTTGACATTGCATTCATTTTGTACTAATTGATATTCTTGATCTTGACAATCTAGTTTATTGCTATTTCAAGTTTTCCTTGCTAATACAACACCTAAACTTTGCAACAGAAAAACTTAAGTGATGGAAGTGCCATTCAGTTCTCCCGCAATATGAAAAACTGATTCTCCTCACACATAAATTCAATAAAGGGTTGAAATGGTGTACAGAATGTTTTGATTCCTTTAAGTAACAACTGTTTGATGATATCAACACAAATTTTGGGAGGTCACTGTGGTGCTTTTCAATACAGTATAGGTACTAAAAAACCACAATGCAATGCGCCACTCTAAACAAAGAACTTTTCCAGGGTTTCAAAAAGTTTTTTATAAATAGTAAATTGTAAAACGGAAAATTAAGTCCAAAAACAGCTTTTTTGTTTCTAAAGTATTTTTTAAGCATATTAATGAGTAAAACGGTGACAGCTTATTAAAATACAGTACTATTTAAACCTTTCCTTTCATGAAATAAGGAATTGGAACTCTGATTGAATCCCTTAACCATAAACTATTAAGCCTCAAAAGTACAAGTGATCACTCAAAATGTGATAATGACGTCATTTTCCTTTACTGCCGCCTCAATGTCTCAACATTGAGCTGCTGTATCTAAGTGGTCCAACAGGCAGAGTAAACAAGGTGTTGTAGTTTCAAACCCCAGTGTCGGATGTAGAGTATAAGAAATGCTATTAGATTCATTTACCGATATTTCAATTTTTGAAAGTGATAACCTCAATCACACTGCCGTTTTTGGCTTAAACATCAAACTATAAGACAAAATATCTTTTATGTTAAAAACTTTTTAATCCACTCTCTATACATAATAAGCCTTGGAAATGTGAAAAGCTAAGGAGCACATCAAACCGAATATGAGGGGATGCTGTTTGTTATTGTTAATCATTTGGATGGTTTGGTATTCAGCATTACCTGTGTTCATTGTCACAAAAGCTTTAAGTTGATTGATTAGCTACTGGTGCCTAAAACACCAGAGCAAGATTAAGAACTGAGGGTGGATAATGAAGTCATAAGTTATTTCAACATCATTTATTTTGGATTTTGATATGGAAGGATCAGAGAAAATGTTTGAGGGCACTTCCTTGCCAAAGTAAATTTGATGAAAAAGGCAACAAGTAACAAATTGAAAAGTATTTCCGCTTTTGTATCCTGATAAAGAAATGGAGTTTGCTAATGGTTGAATTGTAAATGTTCCTTGCCACCCTCAAAGAGCATTGCGTACATTTCCTGGAAGTCAAGTTGTCCAAAATGTGAAGATGTACTGACCAGGCCGGCCTCAACTTTCTGTTGTCCGAATCAAGACAAACAAGTGTAATGTCAGAACTGTTCCAAGCAACTTTGCCAGGTGGCCACAGCAGTGGCCAAAATTTCCAGATGTGGCTACTTTTGAATCTCAATGGCCACAAAATATATGGATGACTTCAGACCTTTAATGTTGTCACCAGATGACTACTTTTGACATTCTCTGTTCAAAAATAAAAATGAATGGGCATCAAACCTTTTTACTGTACACCAAATTGGCTACTCTATTGAACAGTTAGTTCAAATTTGGTTTTGATTAAGTTCTGTTTATATCCGCAATCTATAGACAAAATCATAATTCAACACCAAAATTGGTGGTAGCTTTAGAAATTATGATGATTGAATGCTTCCAGACTAATACTCCTTGAAATTAAGTTTCAAAATTAGTTCAAAAATGATTTTGCTGTGGCATTGGGATTTGAATTCCTCATGCAAGAAAAAGAAAATTCAAGGAAAAATATGAATATG
The DNA here is from genome assembly GCF_007210705.1 of Tigriopus californicus. Lineage (NCBI taxonomy): Eukaryota > Metazoa > Arthropoda > Copepoda > Harpacticoida > Harpacticidae > Tigriopus > Tigriopus californicus. The sequence continues at coordinate 8,011,752 of NC_081449.1, read as the reverse complement.
GGGCGGCATCCTGATCTCTGCAAAACATTTTCTCTCATCACCCCAAATCAAATACTAATAGCAAGGGTTGGAAAAATATTTATGATTAAAATCAAAATACAATTTCTTTGGTTATTCATACATTTTGGTGTATTTGCTTGATAATTGCTTTTTAATGATGTTTTGCTCTGTGGGTTGTCTTGTCTTGAAATCAATGAACAATTGAAGTTCCCAACAGACTGACATCTACAACTTTCTTTGTGAGGTTCATATTTTGAAGCATCCTGACGTCATGGTCTAGGACAATTGTGCACTGATAACTTATGGTTTAATTCATGGAAAAAAGATTGAAAACATCTTCAGGTATTTGACTATCAATGCCAACTAAAGGGCTTGTCAGAGAAAAGTCACTCTGACCAAGCCACTTGAGACTTTGCTTTGAACACATTTTGGTAGTTGGGCAGCAGGGTGTTGAGCTGATTGGCCTCTCTTACGTTACGCAGTTTCAACCAAAGCAGACAAACAAGCCATCAACTACTGGCTCCCAGAATTCGGAAATTGATTTTGAGAATCACGTAACTAAATGTGTTAAATGCCGATCCCCATCCCACATACCAGGCAGCCGCAAGGGAGCCAAAGAAATCACAAAAATCTCATGAGTGTCGTTTCTCTGACTAGCCCTCTAATGCCAACCAACACATGTAATGTTAGGGATACATGTAAGTCCTCTGTTTTTTTTGGTAATCCTACCGTCGAAATTCGCGAAAATGAATTTTTGCTCAAAATAGCCAAACAAATTCCAACATGTAATTCAGGCTAAACCTATTTAAGCTAAAACTATCTTGCTGACCCCAACTAGTTTGCTACCTCTAATAGGGCATGTCAAGTGAAGGAAATTTAAGGGAAAATGTGGTCCTGCACCCTGATTTTGGGCATTTTGGGGAGGGAGAACAAAGACAAACATCAGTCACCTTGTATCATCCATCCAATGAATTTTCAATAATTGAGTGATTTTGAGTGAGCTGTGTTACAAACCCCAACAAAATGAACATGTTTGGTGTAATTTAGTGAAGGCATCATCAAATTGGCTCAATACCTTGATGCCATTTGTTTGGAGGGGCAGGTAAAATGAAATAAATGTCAAAATTCAATGCATGCATAGTGCGGTTTGTCTGGGCATGTTGCCTTTGATTTTACTCCATGAAATAACGTCAGTTGTTCATGAATGGGTTCACTTTACAGTATATTCTTTTGTAGAGGCCCTCAAATGATACTATTTAAGCTTCAATTTGGCCCCCATTTATGCTGGCAAATTGGCAAGCCTAGGAAGTTTCCCCAGTGGAGTAATCGGAAGAACAGAATGAAGGGGCAGTATAGCTCTTTCCTTGAAATGAGGATAATAGGCTGGTTTCAAAGCTGCTGAACAACCCATGGCCCACTGGACCAAAGTTAACATCTTGCCAAGTCAAGTCAAGCCTTTATTCTCAGGGCTGATGAATGACGTCTGTTCAAGCTATTCAAGAGGAAAGGTTGAGAACGCAAGCATCTGGGTAAAAAAAAAGAGACTTCTGGCCCTAATCATCTAAGTGGTTTAACTTTTAAGCTCAAGGATATGTCCTTAAGCTGATGTTGCCTCTAGCATGAAGCCTTATTTTTTCGGCATGATGTTTAAGGCTCAGACTAATTCAAGAGTCAAACAACATGTAGAAGTTCAACCCTCTTGAAATGAGCATGAACAAGGATCCTGCCCTTAGGATCCTTCAAGAAGAACGACCATGACAATGAGAAATTCAAAAGATGTATAGTTAAAGCTTGTCCTTGTAAAAAAGATTAGTCTTAGAGACCACCCTTATGGAACTTCTAGTTCCTATTTACTTTCCTGGCCTTCTGAGGGAAGTTTTTTTAAACGCTCATACCTCTGAGTTAAGGCTAAGACGTTACCCAGAATGAGCATCTGTTAACCACTTTTGCCAGTGTATTTTCATACTGATGAACGTCCAAGCGCCTAAGAACGAGGTGAAAGCTTTAAAAAACAGTCTTCAGGTGAGTAATCTTACTCAAGAAATAAGCTATCTTTAACCTGGTTAAAGGGCAACTACCACAACATTGAAATTCTTTCAAAAAACGAAGGTGCATGTTCATCTGTATAATAAGCATCATTTGATCACCAATTCGATGAAAATTGTGTAAAGGTTTAAGTAAGATTTAGTGAAACATCAGGTCTGCACGTAAAACTCATTAAAGGACGACTCTCAGAGTTCTCCTTGAACCATCTTATCCTGTTTGTTCCAATGTTCTACATCAGGCCGTTTTAAAGTTTTATTTGAGCAAAAAAAAATTGGGCTTGAACAAGATTTCTTGCACACAATTCAAAAAATGCTCTTATGTTCAAAAAATGTTCATCTTGGGTGAGATTTGAGCATAGAAATTTGTTTTCATTGCATGCATCTCATATTTCAAAGCGGCCTTTAACAAGAGCTCCAATTAGTATCTTTATCCATATAGTTCAATAGAGAAGGGCTTTGGGATTTCATATTAGTGCGCCCTCTGGTACTACCATGAAGAAAGTGTCACCACACTTCTTACTGATGACAAAATGTTGGCACCAAATATTATATTTGTATTTCTGCATGTTTTTGTCACTTGCCATGTAATAATGTCTTTTTCAAGTGAATGTTGGGCTCAAATGGTTTAAAATACCGGGTGTTGAGGATAAAATAAAACAAATTTGTCGCTTTCACTTAAAATCATCATAAATTTCTTAAAAGGTAATTTTGAGAGCTAAAATTCCAACATGTTAAAGATCAGACCACGTAAAATTTACGGGTTTTTCGACATTTTTTTTAAATTTAAATCTAAGTTTTCGAAATATGATGCTTTTGAAGCAATGAGTTAAGCCAATCTTGTTCAAAAACAGTGACAAAAATGCGGATTTTGCCTGGAGGGAAATTTTCAATGATGCTTCAATTTTTTTGGCAAAGAACTTTAATTGAAGGGGGCCTTTCTTTGCAAGTTTCTTTCTCAACATAGGACCACATAGCATAGTGCAGAGTTTTAAGATCTGGAGAATTTGAGGGCCATAATTTGGGCCTCCAAAGCAGGATTCCCTTGTTATCCAAATAGGAGATTGTTTTTTGGCTGAATAAGCAGGAGCAAAGTTATATTGAAAGACAAAGAGCCGGTTTCATGCTACTTTTCTCATCCAGGGTACCACTGTAGACTTGAAAACCTAAATGTAGGCATATGCATGATGCATTGGTTTGTTTGGAACTGCCTTGATGCATTTTTTTATTCCAGCTATCCTTCTTGGATGTCTAAATGCTGGTGTTCTTGCATTCCTAGGAGGGAGATTAGGGTCAACTTACCAATCAAGACAGTTTTTGACATCATAGATAGCCTGGCGGCCACTTTGAGGTTCAAATTGAATTCTATAGAAGTTCATCCCGCACACAGTAAAGCTGCAATGGATTCTCTTTTTGATGTTATGAATTTTGGCATTGTTTTTTGGGGGTATTTTTGTTTAAATAAATGAAAAGAGTGGACATTGACAAAATTATTGATATGAAACTCACGCACCCTTGAGAGATTTCAAGGATTTTAGAAAAGGTAATTGTGGGTCTAATCTTATCCTCGACACCCGGTAATTGTCGAACGATTTCCTTAGACGGGGAACAATTTTTTCACTGAAAATTTGGAAGCACTGGATGTGCTGAAATCATGATAGTTCTTGCCACAATTGTGGCGCAGGCTGACTAGCTCACACAGCTGAAATCCGATCCAGTATTTCACACGTCTCTTTATTGGTCTTCTAATTTAAATATTTTTTTACTATATTTGAAACTTGTGATTTGGTTTACCTCAACTGTGTGAGGGGAATTACTTATCGGAAAACAAATAAATTCATCAAAACATTCATGTTCACTTAAATGTACAATGAGATTAATCCATACTTACATTTACTTACATATTGTGACTCGGTCCTTAAGCACGCACTGACCATTTCAATCAATTTCTGGATTTGTGTTCGCCAACCCACAATAAAAAGCAACCTTTTTATGGGCCAAAAGTGTGGGTATATGTAGAAATTTGGCTTAATCTTCCTTTAAATTGGGAAGCAACTAGAATGACCATTTATTTGCTTAATTGAAAGTAAAGATTCCAATGTAAATCACTTTGTGGCTTCAGTTTATCAATTTCATGGAATGCGACATGAATCTTATGGAAGAACATTGTTAACGCCGCCAAGTTTAGTTCCATCGTGAGATTTTTTGCTTTTCTACCCTTCTGGGCATCTTTTCAGTGAAATAATGCTAGGAAAATGCTAAAATGCTAGACACATTTCACAATGCTTGGACCATGCAATTAATGCTAGTTTAATACTAAAAACCAGACCAATCTTAATAAAAATATTCCATTGCTTACGGCCTTGTTTTGTATTAGCCTCGGCTAATTCTCAAAAATTGGCTTAGAAAAATGCTACCTAGCCAGTCTGTTCTACGTCTCGGAACTGGGGTTGTTCTGCCCTCGTCTTGCATAGGACGTTGGCAGTTTCATCGTTTCCTTTTGAAATGTCATCACAGATTACCTAGTTTCCTACGTCCGGTCAATGAACGGCGTTCATCGGTAAATGATGGTGGATCATGTGAAACTCTTCGTCACCCTGAAGTCGGAGTAAACGACTTTCTCAACTTCCAACGACGTTAGAGCCGTTTGAGCTTTCGAGGCTGCGCTTTCGGGCGAGGAAGGACAAGGTGGCCGAGGCAGGCAGTGGCAGAGTGGCTGCCTAGGCCGCACTCCACTGATCATTTCAAATCCAAGTGGCAAACTGACTACTTACTTCTCACCGACTTTGGGTTGCCACCTGAAATTAGAATCAAGCCATCCCAAGGCCCGTGATTGGGATTGGAGGTTTTAATAAAGGTTTGTCGAATGCTAGTGGAAACCCGCATCAATCAATGTCCGTGGAATTTCTGAATCACCTTCCATCCTAGTTACGGTTAGCCCTGAGCATGATTCGTCAACGTCTCGGGGGAGCTCAGGCTTTCCAGGTACGATTACCACCTGATGAGTGATGGACCACGACCGTCAAGTTCATCTTCTCAATTCAATGAAGGGGTCCGACAACCTAATGGTGTGCGTTAACGTTGTTTCGGGGACTGTTTCAGATCAATTGCACGCCACCGGAGGAGAAGAAACGCCGCCAGAAGAGGCGGGAACAAGAAGCCAGTCATGAAATGGTCACTTTGCTTCTCGTCCCGTTTTGTTCCATTCCTCGGGTGGCCTTTGAAAATATCAAGTTGGGTCAAGCCGCTGTGAGGCATGTTACCATTCAAAACCCGGGCCATAAGCCGCTTAAGGTGAGATATGTGGAATGGAGGATGGCTGGGACGAAATAAGTGACCTTTTTGTCGGTGTTTTGCCCACCTCTAGGTGGCCTTGTCGTCCATGCCCAAGTCGGATCGGGGCTTTGAAGTAGATTTTGCCCAGTTTACACTCCCTGGACGTCATGAGGTGGTGCTAAGGGTTGGATGGGTGCCCCAGAAAGGTGGGAACGTGAGGGAAAAAATCGGTGTCAAGTATGGATCATGCATGACCCAGATTCTGTTGGTGGGCTCATGTCTAGCCCCCATTGAGCAGGTAAGTCCTCGCATTTCGGCCGTTAGTCTACGGGAGTTGACTATTTCTACCATTAAATTGCAGCCCAAGTCTCTCAAGCCCAAACGTGCACCTCTGTCATCATCAAATTTGAGCCGTCATCGTTCGAGCGTCCGAGAAACTAAGGCAGCCGTAACACCTAAACCCACCGTGACCTTGCCGAAGAATCCTATTGAACGCGAGGTAGAAGCACAACCCACGTTTCGACCGCTCTCGACCGACGATGTCGAGAATCAAGCGCCCAATCGCTTTTTGTCGGTACCAGCCACGCCCCATCAAACGACGCAATCGTGGTCGCCCCAAAAGGTGGCTCACATTTCCCAAGAGGCGGCTTTGAATGAGACCAGCTTTTTAGTGCCGAAACAGTTTCCTTTTCAACGGCCAGCCACGGTTTTACCCGGTGATGCTCGGCAACCTGGAAGCGATCCTTCATCAGAGAATCTCCGTAGAGAAACTTTTGTTAAGGACCCGCCGAGTTTCCTGAGCTCTACCCCTGCGCCGTCATCGGGTGATATCTTCAAGTTCTATGATGTGTCGGCCATTAAGAATGCTAGCAATCTTTGCGTGCAACATAAGACGTCCCAATCGGCGGAAAAGTGTTCCACTTCTAAAGAGCTCAAATTTGATGAAGTCACGGAAAGTCATTCAGAATTGCCTCCATTCAAAATGACCGGCGAAGCACTTGGTGAGACCGACGAGAGAGCTTTTCGACGTGAGACTTTCGTAGTGGATGAGATTCGCCAAGAAAATACGCAACAACAGATGCAACAACAATGCTACCATCATGAAAACCAACAGCAACAAAAGGGTTATCACCAACAATATCATATGCATCTTGAACAGCAGTCTGTTGCGGTAAGCAAATATAAGTTGGACGATGTCTCCCAACTTGTTCACCGAGTCATACTCGAAGAAGGGGAAGACGAAGAAATTGAGGATAAGGATGAATTGGAAGTTAAAAAACCAGAGTTTGAGCGATCATCGAACGAATCCAACGATATTTCTCTACCTAACTTAGCACGAGATCATTGTGAAACTGAGGAAGACTCTTTGATTGAAGACATCAAGTTAGATGACGTATCACTTTTGATTAAAGAGGCTATGAACATCACAGAAGATTTGGAGAACGACCAACATGAAGGCCAAAAAGAAGATATTCCCGATCCATCCTTGTGTGAGTTACAACCCAACCGAACCTACGATAAAGAAGACGAGCGTAAAGAGCCAATGAATTTGACATTTGAAAAAGATGCCGAGATCTCTGCCCCAAAAGATCATTTTACCACCAATGAAACCCAGGATAATGTTCAAGAATTGGATGAAACGTCAGAAAAATCGTATGACAGGGGATTTCAACCAATGTCGACTCTGTATGAAGAATCGTCTATTCCCGAATCTTTTGCTCAATCCTCGCGAAACCTGACACAAGCCAAGAATCAATCCGTGAAACATGAATTTTCGTCCTACAATTCGAAGAAATTGGTCTCCACTCTTTCTGGTACAACTCATTCGAGCCAGTTTTGCGAGTACAATGAGAACGAGGAATGCGTTCAATACTCTGAGATTGAAACTATTCAAGAAGTTGAGGAAATGTGGGAGGAAATTGTTCAAGAAGAAAGGCACAAATTGCTTGTTGAGGATGTCGAAGTCCAAGAAGAATCTCGGCTCATGGATGTTTCCCTTTTAATCCAAGAAGCCATCAGCAACGAAGGTCAAGAAGTTACCATGCAAGAAATGAACGAGGAAGAAATCCATCATCTTGAACAAGAGGCTGGAATTGAGGGATCTTGGAATGAAAACGAGCGGACTTTCGACAAGACACCAGAAACCGCCGAGATCATTGAGCAACGCGATGCCTCCATCGTGTTTCCCTACCCCGTTCAAGATCAGAAGGAAGCCAGTGTGTTGGAAAAGACAAGTCCTACTGAAATGAAAAGCTCTATTCTTGAGCCATTAATGGAGTCTCATCTTGAAAACGACGAAGACATAACGAATGTGTTTCATCTTCAACCTAAAGAGTCCCTCCCTTGTGAGAGCACGCCATATCGTGGGAGTCCTAGGCTTTCGGAAGTGTTGCCTCTCTCTAGTAGCCGTGCTCAAGATCTCGAGACTTTGTCTCAAATGGCAACGCAATCCGTCCCGGCTCCAATTCAAAGCAACGAAAAGAACGAGCTTGTTCGAGAAGAATTACCCGCTCACTTTTTTGAAATCACTTTTGACCAACCGTCAAAGCCTGTCACAGGTTTGTCTGATACTACTTTTAAGACTGCCAAAGTACCCTTGAAGCATCCCCGAAGATCTGAGCCCGTTCCGAAGATGGCAATTTCCAAGACAAAGCCAGGCAATGTGGCCAAAAGGGACAAGTCCGTGGCTAAACCTCGAGCTAACGAGACGTTTTCCTCCGTGAAACGACCTAAGCAATCTCTGCAACGCTTGACACTCATTAAACCCATGAAGTCTGCTCAGAGTCGAGCAACCGTGCGACACCCCAATCCCTTTGCAGCCAAGAACATGTATTATGACGAGCGATGGATCCAGAAGCAAGAGAGTGGTTTTACCCGGTGGCTCAATTTCATTCTGACCCCCGAAGCTCTCGATGATAGAGATGACCCTACAGCCGTTCCCGGGAAGATCGATGTAGCCAAAGTGTGGAAAGCATGATCGTCGAATGTTCGTGTTCCACGGGCACCCACTCGAGAAGTTATGTCCATGAGAGCTTATACGGTTCGTCGGAAAATGAACCAGTTGAGACGACATGCCTGCACTCTGTGGCAGACTCCAGGGGTTGCGCAAGTCATCACCAAGGTTGAGATTGAAATCGAGAAAAAGGGACTGATTATTAGGAAAGACAAGAGCCTGAACAAGGACGTCGGCATGAAGAAGAGCTTCCTCGAGCTACTCTTGAGCTACAACCCACTTTGGCTAAAGATTGGACTTGAGACCATCTATGGCGAGCTTCTCACCTTCACTGCTTCGGATGCGATCGGTTTGAGTCAATTCATTCTCACACGAATGCTCTCCAATCCAGATATTCAAACTCAATTTGCTCATCCTCACGTACCTCATCATTTTGGACCCGGTTACGAAGAAGCACTGAAGCAATACACCTTGAAAAAGTTCCTTCAAGTGGTGTTCTTTTTGGATCAAGCCAAGAGCCACCGTCTGATAAAGCACGATCCATGTCTGTTTTGCAAGGACTCCAAGGTCAAGGTAAGGCCACATCTAATCCTTTGTTTTTCAGATTAGCTCGCAGACCTCAAATGACGTTTCATTATGCCTTCTCTTTTAAAGATGTCCAAAGATATTCTTGTACAATTTTCGAGAGACTTTCTGGCTGGCGAAGGAGATGTAATCAAGCATCTGGCTTACTTGGGTTTTCTTGTCAATCACAAGCAAACTCCTCTTGACGAGTTCGACTATGCTGTAACCAACCTTGCTGTCGATCTCAAGGATGGAATCCGTCTCAGGTAATTCAAAGATAGATATTTTGATATTTCCAAAAGATTCATGTTTCTAGTGCTCTGCCACTATCTTTTCAGTCGTGTTGCTGGCCTATTTACCTCTCAAGAGCTGAGTGACAAATTGCGAATGCCCGCTCAATCAAGACTCCAAAAGGTGCACAACGTTGAGTTGGCACTCAAGGCTTTAAGAAACACCGGCAATGGGATTCCCAAAGATATCGATGCTCGCAGTGTCGTGGACGGCCATATGGAGAAGACCTTATCACTCATGTGGCATATCATTTACGGATTCCAATTGGACAGAATACTTAACGAAGGACGACTCCAGACAGAGGTCAAGCATCTGTTCAAGAGTCTTGAGTATCGACGTCAGATTGGGGATCAAGAAGCTGCCAAGGGCCTGGATTTCATCTTGGATTGCAAACGTCGTTCATTGGCCGAAGAATTTGGAAAAACTCCCGCAATAGCTCCGCTTGAAAATGATTGGATGAATTCTTCCAAAATAAAACTTTTGCTCGAATGGGCACGCCTCGTATGTGCCCATTACGGCCTGGAAGTGGAAAATCTGACTGTGTCGTTCTCTGATGGACGATGTTTGTGCTTCATGCTCCATCACTACTATCCAAGCTTCCTCCCCCGAGATCAAATCCAAATGCGAACCATGATGGCCCAACAACAAGGAAGTCCTGCCTCCTCAAACTCTCCGAATCTAAATTGCTCTCTCGACGATTCTTTCGGAGCTATGACGTATTCATTTGGCCGAACACCACAACTCTACGACGAACTTCTTAACAACGAAAAAGCTAATTTCAAGCTTATTCATGACAAGGTAACTATTTGGAATAAAGATTGAACTCAGGGCCAAACATTTTAGCCCCCAATTCACTTGCACTCTGGTTGGTTACAGATAAACGAATTGGGAGGGGTGCCCTTACTAATTCGAAGTGGAGACATGAGCAACACCATCCCTGATCAAAAAGTCACAACTACATTTTTGATCTATTTGGCGGCTCGGCTACTTGACCTGTCTGTTGAAATGACGGCTGCCAGAACAATTCAACTCGCCTGGAGAAAGTACCACGTCAATCAAGTGGAGAAGCAAATCAAGGTGAAATACGCCCTTTAGTACATAAATATCTCTCTCCTTTTTTACTTTATTTTTGTAACGTGAAATATACGTTGTAACCTGCAACAATTCAGATTAATCTGGCTTTTTCATTTTGGTTTACTAACCGGCTACGGCACGTAAGATAGATTACTGACATTTGCATTTTTTTCAGAGATGCCATGCGGCTGCCAAAGTCATTCAATTGCATGCCAGACGCTGGTTACGTAAGATCCACGTCCGAAAATACTTGAAAGCGACCCTAGTTATTCAGAGAAGCTATAGAAAGTAAGTTCAAAAGTAGCTAGTAACACGCTTTGCTCTTGACCTGATCACTTACATATCTCATTAGGTGTGTCTCTCGGAGGAAGTTGTTGAGTACGATAAATGGCAGAGTCGTCTTGAAGAGGCAGGCGAAAGAGTTGGCTCTCCACGAGCTCTGGAGACAATCGGCAATAATAATTCAAAGCGCATGGAGACGACACATTTGTCGGAAACACTTTCTATCCCTCCGAAGAAGTTGCTTGATGCTCCAGGCCATGAGAAGGAGGAAAGTCTTGAAAGCCAAGGCTGACTATGTGCTCAAATTCAAAGCCGCCACCATCATCCAAAGAGCTTGGAAGCGGTTCCAAGTTGTCCAAAAATATCAAGTTATGAATCAATCTGCCACCACGATTCAAGGCTGGTATCGTCAAATCCTAGCTAAACGAGTTTTGACGAGCTTGTTGGTAGCCAAACGGCAACAATCGTGCGTGAAGATTCAATCTTGGATTCGAATGGCTTTGATTCGCCAAGACTACTTGAAACGAAAACGTTCTTCCATTCTCATTCAGAAGCTATTTCGAGGCCATAAAATTCGGAATCAGTTTAGCATGGCCAAACAGGTTGGTGCAATTAGAGAATTGCTATTTTGATTATCATTTTTGCAACTGAAAATTTGTTTTGATACAGATTGCCCATGAAACGGTGTTGCCCCTATTCAAATCCATCGACGAAAAACTGCACTATTGCTTGCATTCAATTGAGCAATTCGATCAACGAGCAATTGAAAAAGCTCAGCTTGTTCGAAAGTATCTGGTTGCTAATCAGTTTGAAAACGATGAGGATGCTTCGTTGTCCAATGCCTTACACAGGACATTTTCCCGAATTCAAATGCAACGAATCGAGGTAGTGGCTTAATGCTTAATGCTACAGAAATAGTCGTGCGTAATTGCGTTTTTGCTCCTTACCAATCTTTTAACCTTTTAGAGTTTGGAAAAAAGTGCCATCATTCTGCAACGATGTGTTCGTGACTGGTTTCAAAGACTTCACAACGCTAAGATGAATGAATCCTCGCAGCTTATTCAACGATGGTACAGAAGGTAAGAGCCTAGAATAAAGAACTTGCACATAAAAGTGTCAGAGTTGGAAATCTGTCCTACAAACATTTTTCAGAATCAAATCGCGACGAACAATGATCAATGTTTTAAACCAAAGAATTGCACTCAAAAAACAAGCCAGGGAAATGGCTCTCCAACAACTAAGGCAACATTCAGCCACGATAATTCAAAGCCAATGGAGGCAATATATTTGTCGAAAACGATACCTGTCGTTACGACAAAGTTGCCGAATGCTTCAAGCAATGAGACGAAAGAAAATTCTAAAAGTCCAAGCTGATCAAATCTTGAAGTTTAAATCTGCATTGACTATTCAGCGTGCTTGGAAGCGTTTCCAAATGATCCAAGAATTAAGAAAGGAGATGAATTCTGCACTGGTGATCCAATGTTGGTATCGTCAAATTCAAGCTCGACGAATGCTACAATGTTTGAAAGAGAGGCAAAAGCAACGGGCTTGCTTAAAGATTCAAACGTGGTTCAGAACAAAGAAGGAACGTAAAAAGTTCGTCCGGATCCTGGAGACAGTCATAGTCATTCAAAAACGTTGCAAAGGATTGCTTGTGAGGAAGTCCTTTGAGGCCGTCAATGAGGTTTGTCTACATTTGTTTTGTCCCATGAGCGACACCCTTTTCCTCAAATAAGTTGGTTATTTTTAGGTTTCCTCCTGGACTAGTTTACCTGTCTGCGAGACCAAAGAGCAAAAGGTTGACCGAATTCGAGATTGGATATCCAAAATTACAATGATTTCGAGAAGGCAATTGAAATCAGCTCTTATTGGAACAGATGATGTGAATGGCTACGAACTTGCCTTACGAAAGCATCACCACAAGCTTGTTCATCGCCAGAATTTGGTAACATTGAAACTCATAATATCAGTTTGAGTAACACTGCAGTTTGAGAATTTATTCCAGAAATTTGCCATAGCTGCCAATTTGATTCAGGCTTCAATCGTTCGATGGCTAAATGTCTTGAGATTTCGACGAAGAACCCATGCCGCGTTGGTTATTCAAAAGTTCTACTCAGAGTAAGGGTTTCAGTTATGACTTTGTTGCATATAGATTCATTCTCATGTCAACCTCAATTTTCAGAGCCAAAACTCGAGAGGCACTCAAACTCGAAATCAACCGGAGAATTTCTCACAAGCGTTTGTTAGCACTGATCAATCAACGAAGACGGCTAAGAGCCTCCGTACTTATTCAGAGAGCTTGGCGCGAACGTCAATCTCGTCTAGCTTGGCAACGGCGAAATGACGCGGCAATCGCCGTTCAATGTTGGTTCCGTAGAATCTGCGCGAAAGAGATCCTGCATCAATTGATCATGGAGCACCGAAATCGGGCAGCCGTTAAATTACAAACATGGATGCGAATGTGTTTAGCCCGGAAGCAGTTCTTGAGACTATTGAGGGCGACTTTGATATTCCAGAAAGCATACCGCGGACAAAAACTGCGAAAAACCATCAGATTGACGCACATGGTGAGTTGAAGTTGGCCAAGTTTTTCTGTTTTGTGTGGAAAGAATACTGGTTATGTTTTTTATTCGCAAATTTTAGATAACGAACGCCACTCTTTTGCCATTGCATTTGCCGTTAACGGCGAAAAATGCACGCTTCCTTGAAAACTTACCCAATCTATGCGTTGATGCGGGAGAAATAAGTCTTTGTCATCGAATCATTGAGTGTCTGCATCCGGAAAGTGATTACCAAACTTGTAACGATTTCGAAACTGCCGTGATTCTCTGTCATCAGGCTTGCGTTCAAAAACGTGTGATTGTAAGTTCGATAGATTTTTATTTATTTTTGATCTCCTCTCTACACCTGATAGTGAGTAAATATGTTGTTTATTAATATTTAAATCTTTTTGTTCTAGAGTTGTCACGAGGCGTCTATTCTCATTCAAAGATCCGTCCGAGGATGGTTAGCACAAACTAGATTTTCTCGCCAACGCCAATCGGCTATAGTTATACAGCAATTCTACAAGAAGTAAGTTAGTTCCATTGGTCATGAAACTGGTGTGGGTGGGTGGGTGTGCCTTATCTAACCTGAATTACTTTTGCCCTTAAGAAATATGGCCAGGCGTAATCTCATCCGTATCATCACCAAGAGGATACTCGTGAAGAGAAAAGCCAAGGAAATTGCCATTCAAAGGGAACGAAACCAAGCCGCAACCGTGCTCCAGAGTCATTGGAGGCGTTTCGTGCTACGCACTCAGTTCTTGTCCCTTCGCCGGTCTTGTCTTTTGATTCAAGCGATTGCTCGAAGAAAGATTCTAAAGATCAAAGCTGAGCAAGAGTTGCGAGTTCAATCAGCTTTCATCATACAAAGAGCTTGGAAGCGACTTCAATCGAAGCGAGAATGGGAAAGGAACAATTGTGCGGCAATTTCGATTCAGTGCTGGTATCGCAAAATCTCAGCTCAGCGAATTGTCTCCGAATTGAGAGATATTAGAAGACAAAAGGCGTGCTTGAAGATTCAATCGTGGTTCAGAATGAGGAGACCTAGAGAAAAGTTCATTGCCCTCTGCAAGGCTGCAATCACTATTCAAAAGTGGTTCCGTGGATTTGTTGTGAGGAAATCCTTCAGACTGGTTCGAGAGGTAGTGTGGTATATTGATCATCATTTTCAACGACAATAGTGGATAATATCATTTGAAACATTGCAGATCCAAACGCAAACTTTGCTTCCACTATGCTCAAGTTTTGATGTGAACTGGTCGCAATGCGAAATGGGAGCACATGATCAAGATTCACGGATAACCAAGGTTTTCGCTTGTTTATGCTCTAAAAGTGATTTAAAGTCATCTTTAGACTTGGCTTTGGAGAGACACTACAATCAAATTCGGGAAAATCGAATGTTGGTAAGTTACTTGAACAATTAAAAGCTACTAAGAAGCCAGAGTATTAAAAAGTGACCTGTTCAGGAGTTGAATAAATCGGCTGAAACAATTCAAAGAGCCATTAGAAGATGGCAACGAACGTGCCAAATACAAAGAGAACTTGAGGCCTGCATCAAAATTCAACGCTTCTTTCGCAAGTAAGGATTTTTCTCTTCGAATGAATATCATGTATTATCGGCCGTTTATTTATCTACAATTCCGTACTTCAGAAACAAATCGAGACACCGATTGAACAACACAATATTACACCGCATCATCGCAAAGCAGGTTGCTCGTGAGGAGAAAATGCAAAATGCCGCACTCTTAATCCAGACTCAATGGAGGCGATATGTTTGTCACAGAAGATATATTACCTTACGAAGAATGTGTTTAAGGATTCAATCCAGTCTTCGGGACAAGATCCAAAAGGCCAAAGCTCATCATGAACTCGAAATCAAGGCTGCTAACATCATTCAAAGAGCGTGCCGAAGATATAGAGCTGCTCAGAGATGGAAACTAATGAGAAAGGCTGCAATAGTGATCCAATGCTGGTTCCGACAAATCTTGGCGAGGAAAGTTCTGTGTCAATTAGTCTTTGCTCGCCAAGACAAGTCGGCGCTCTCCATTCAGAGAGCTTGGAAACGATATCGAGTGGTCCAACAATGGAAATCGAGCAATGCCTCTGCAACCACTATCCAATGCTGGTATCGACAGATTTTGGCCAAACGTGCTCGGGATTACTTGGTTCAACGTCGTCGAGAAACGTCGGCGTGTGCAATCCAGAAAGCATGGAAACGGTTTCAAGTAGCTCGTAAGTGGAAGTCGAGGAACGTGGCTTCGATCAGAATTCAGTGCTGGTATCGACGTGTGCTAGCCACCAGGGTTCTGCGCAATTTACTTCATGTTCGGCGAGAAACGTCGGCTCTCAAGATCCAGAGAGCTTGGAAACGATATCGAGTGGTCCAGCAATGGAAATCGAGCAATGCCTGTGCAACCACTATCCAATGCTGGTACAGGCAGATCTTAGCGAGAAGAGCTCTTCATCAACTCCGCGAATCTCGTCGTGCGACTGCAGCAACCCAAATCCAGAGGGCCTGGAGACGTCATCAGTGTATTCAAAATTTCAAGTTCAAGAATTTTACTGCAATCAAAATTCAATGCTGGTTCCGACAAATCTTGGCCAGGCGGGCTGTCAAAAAGTTACTTCTGCATCGACGAGTATTATCCGCTTTCAAGATTCAAGGGGCCTGGAGGAAACATCGAGCCCGTGAATGTGCAAGAAAGCGCAAAAATGCAATTGTGTCAATTCAGTGCTGGTATCGTCAAAGTCTGGCTCGAAGAACACTAGAGACCTTGCGAGCGGAACGCAACGAGCAATTGTACCAAGAGAGAGTCAAAGTTGCCGGACTCTCGGTGCAATCTGCCATGAGGATGTGGGTAGTTCGTAAGCAATTTGTGCGCATCCGACGTGCTGTGGTTTTGATTCAGCGAGTCTACCGCGGACATCGAGTTCGAGAGGCCTTCAAGGTCACTTGCAAGGTATTATTGATCTGGTAGTTGTACATCTCGGAAATGATAGTTCGTTATGCCAATCAATCGGGCTCTCCCAAATATTTCAGGTCAAACAAGAGGTGCTTTTGCCAAACTACGATGTGAATGAGGAATTGGGCAAGAAAATCGAGCAAGCCCGACAAAAAGTACAAACTGCCAACCAAAATGCCACTGAGGACAAGAAATTAGGAAATAGGACAGCTTTAGCATTGGACTGCTTATACACCAGCCGAGATATGGCGCAACTTTTGCAAATCCTGAATGACTTGGGTGAGTTTGGATTCGAGAGAATACCATCTATTTGAGTACCATTTATTCAAGAATGCCACTTTCTTGCTCTTTTCGACTGACTTTTTTTTCTCATTTCCCAAGATGTGTCCACTCGATTTTCTGCCAATTGCTGTGACCAAATCGTAGCGGAAAAGGATCGGTGCATTCGGATTCTGCTAGATCTTTTACTGCGATGTAATCGTTCCATTCCACATATGGAACTCATTTCCACCACACTAGACGTGTTCATTAGTTTGGCCAAGTACGAACCGTCCCGAGTGATCTTGAACGGGATAGCAAATGACCTAGTCGGAACGATCATGGAGGTGCTCCACATCTTCTATAAGGACAAATTCGTGGACATATACACCAAAGGCTTGGCCCTTCTTTGGTTATTGTCCTTTGATGACAACGCCCAGACCATCATGCGTTCAGCAAATGTCACCAAGAAAATCCTGGAGATGCACAAATTCTATCACCGCATTCACTCGAAGCAACTGGAGCAAGAGAGAAGACGAAGCAACTACCTACCTGCCCATTTCAAGAAATCCCAAGCCAAGTTCAAAATCCAAAAATTAAGCCTGTGTCCGCCTTGGAAAATGCGATCCCATGAAATTTGTCACCACAAGGAGCCATTCTTGGCCTCTGAGGTGGTACTCAAAAGGCTAGCCTTGAAGCCCTTACCATTGCCCTAACCATCTCTGTGTAGAGTGTGAAACAACAATAAAGCCAATCATACAAAATTGTCCAGATTTGATATTTCCTTCAATGCACACTTGTCCTTCAAATGGAACACAAAACTTTGCGTCGCATAGGGAAGAAGGGCCTCATACTGATAAAAAATCCAAGATAAAAAGCCTTGCCAGTCTTGGGTCAGAACAAACACGTACGTAGGTCTGGCGTCGTGATGATTCATCTCCGTAATAATCCGCCTAGTCATCATAATCGGTACCCCTAATACCTCGAAAGTCGAACAATCCAACACTGACCAGATCCTTTCCGCCATCAGATCTGGATTACCTTTCAATTTCCCTCTCGTTTCTTGTTACAACTTACGACTGCTGTCTTCTTGGCTTTTGAGCCTGAACATGCCTGAATGGCAAGAATGCCAGCTGCTGCCTGGCCGTGTTTGTTTACTTTTTCCCCTTTCATCTTCTATGGATTCTCTGATGCTCTGATGCTCTGATGCTCTCTCTGATTCTCGGGCGTTCTCAGCTGATCGACTCGATCCAAGCTAGAAAGCGACGATAAGTGTGATGATAACTTCGCATCAAATCATCAAGACATCCCAGCCAATCGCCATGGCTCGTTGTCTCCGAATGGGGGGCGTGGCTCAACGTGGATTCGCCTCCATCGCCATCAAAAATGACGTCGTCATCGTAGGGGCGGCCCGCACTCCCATGGGCTCTTTCCGAGGGTAAGGACCCCATTGTTCATTTTGAGCCGTGCAGATCAGCAGATTTTGAATTTCTTTCTTTGTCCCATTTCTAGTTCCTTGGCGGCCGTGCCCGCCCCTCGCTTGGGTGCCGCCTCTATCACGGAGGCACTCAAACGGGCCAATGTGGAGGCCAGCGCCGTGGAGGAGGTCTACATGGGCAATGTATTGAGTGCGGGTCTGGGTCAAGCCCCGGATCGACAGGCCGCTCTTTTCGCCGGCCTGCCGCCCTCCGTCACATGCACCCTTATCAACAAAGTGTGCGCTTCGGGTATGAAGGCCATCATGTGCGCGGCTCAAAGCCTCTCCATGGGCGGGAGTCAGGTGGCAGTGGCGGGCGGGTTCGAGTCCATGTCCAACGTGCCCTTCTATCTTGAACGCGGCCAGACACCATATGGCGGGATCAAGATGGCCGATGGACTGGTGGCCGATGGTCTCACCGATGTGTATAATAAATTTCACATGGGCAATTGCGGCGAGAACACGGCCCAGAAGCTGAGTATTACCCGCGAGGAACAAGACGCATATGGTATGGAGAGCTATCGCCGATCGGCCAAGGCCTACGCCGAGGGTCTGATTCAGCCGGAATTATTCGATTTCTCCGTACTCAAGGGCACGAAGCCCCCAGTGATCGTCAAGGAAGATGAGGAGTTCAGCAAGATCAATTTTGACAAGTTCACCAAGTTGCCTACGGTCTTTCAGAAACAGGGCGGGACTATCACGCCGGGCAATGCCTCCACGTTATCCGACGGTGGCGCCGCTTGTGTTCTTATGACAGCTCAGGCGGCGGAACGGCAGAAATTGAAGCCTTTGGCTCGAATTTTGGCCTTTGCCGATGGGGCCACCGTCCCTATTGACTTCCCCATTGCCCCTCGATTTGCCACCGACAAACTGCTCAAGACCATGGGTATGAACGCGCAGGAAGTTGATCTGTGGGAGATCAACGAGGCATTTAGCGTGGTCGTTCTTGCTAACATGAAACTCCATGAGTTGGACGCGGCCAAGGTCAATATTCATGGAGGTGCGGTCAGCTTGGGTCATCCTTTGGGCGCTTCTGGTGCGCGGATTACAAATCACCTGATCTACGCTCTCAAACCGGGTCAAAGAGGCGTGGCTAGCATATGTAATGGCGGCGGTGGAGCCAGTGCCATCATGATTGAACGACTTTAACGAGATCTTGATCCAGATATATCAACAACAATAACAACACCAGTCAAATAAATCCTTCCCATCTCCTCACAAATGTAACCCACAAGGCCGTCATTCTCTCTCTGATGGGTTTTGGTTTATGCTCTATATTGCAGATGTTCGGTGCACGGAAAAAGGACAAGCCGAAAAGGCCCCCTGGACGCGAAGGGGGAACCCGACCTAATTACGGATTGTTCGCCGTCCCAGATCTGGATGAGTTTGGCAATGTTAATGAAATACCCGATGATGATACTCAACTTGAGAAAGAGTTGCAAATGCTCATGAATGCGGATAGTCCAGCCAAGAAAGCCAAGCCCCCCAAAAAGGAACAAGTAAGTACGGCTCAACTCCAGTCAATGGTAGCCGAATGTATGCAAGACATCCCCAGTGACGAAGAGGAACACGTTGACGATGGTGACGATGAGTTGTTGAACGAATTAGCCGAATTTGAATCAGACGACAACGACGATGTGGTCTTTAAAGCTCAGGCTCCATCAACTCCCCGAGCTCAATTGCCCCCAGTGATTGAGCCCATTGGCATTGAATCTGCACGAAAAGCCTGTCCGGATGGTTCATGCGCCGGTGAAGATACGCTAACCGTCATTGATGAGCGTATTCGAAACTATACGGAGGCTGAACGGAGGGCCAAGGAGGCGGGGGAAGCGGCCAAATGCCGACGATTTGCCCGAGGACTTTCCACTCTAACCCAACTGAGAGCCAAAGTGAAGGCGGGCAAACCTGTCAATGTGGACGACATCCCGCCTTCGGTCACCATTCCGGCTCTCAGACCTTCGAATAATAACATGCCAGTCAGCGTGTCGGTACCGGATCAAATGGAAGAGATAGCAGAAGAACCGATTTGTGCCGCGCCTGTGTTGGAGCCCACACCCACGGCCACACCCACGGCCGCATTGCATGTTCCTGTCATGCGAGGAGAGACCTCCTCCACGCCCGATATGATGCAACCTCAGAATTCTGACGCACCCGACATTAGGCAAGCAATCCGAACTCGACGAGAGGAAGCCAAGAAGTTGGCTTTAGAAGCAAAACACGCCGGTGATAAGCTGAATGCGCTTAATTTTTTGAAAGTGGTGCAGGAATGCGATTCCCTCGATCTGATTGTAAGTGGCGGTGATCAAATAACAGCGGAATTGATCCCAGCGCTCCCCGTGCCATCTACTCCATTCAATCCAGAGCCCGTGAAACCCCAACATAATGAGACTCAACGTGAGGTAAACCCCGAGGCGAAACCCATTCCAATGAGACAATTCAGTCGGGATGATCCCATTCAGATGCCGGCGAACCTTGAAGACATCCCAGTTGATCCATCCCAATTTGGAGCGCCACCCGCTCCTCAAAACGTGGCTGAAGCCTTAGCCCAAAGGCTGGAAAAGTATCGTCAGGATGAGAGCAAAGCCAAGGAGGAGGGCAACGATAGCAAAGCGAGACGAATAGGCCGAATTTGCAAGCAATATCAGGATGCGATTCGCCTTCATAAAGCCGGCAAGGCCATCCCCATCGAAGACCTGCCCACACCTTTAGGATTTGCCCCCATTCCTATGGCTGTCAAGGCGCCACCAATGCCTTCTCCTAATCCGAGTGTGCCTCTTATAGCCGACCCCTCTAGGGTGACGGCTGCTCCATCAGCCGCCGTCACACCCGGTAAACCCAATGTTGCTCCAGCCAAAAGAGCCTCAATGAGCATGAGGGACAAGCAAATTCAAAACCTAAAAGATCGCCAGACTCAGTTCAAGAAAGCCGCCCTCGAGGCCAAGAAATCCGGGCAAATTGAACAAGCGCGCGAGTATCTCCGTCAAGCTAAAGGCTTCGACAAAGTCATTGATGCAGCTGAAAGTGGTCTTCCCGTCGATATGGACACGTTGCCCATGGCGCCTCAAGGCGAGAAACGTAAGATGAGATCAAATCAGATAATTGCACGTCAAGAGATATTATATTTATTATATTCATACATGATCTTTGGCTTCTTTCTTTTCCTTTTGGGATTAGCTGTGGATATGGACTTCGAGATCATTTCCCGGGAAGACTGCCAACCCCAAAATATGAGTGGAGACCGTCAGGAGATGTTTTCTAAACTAGAGCAAGACCTCATCGCTCAAGTCAAGATGTGTGAAGCCAATCGGAAGCACTTCAAACTGACCGGAGACATTGCTTCCTCTAACAAGTTCCAACAGATGATGGAGCACACCAAGAAGGACTTGGACGCCCTTCGTTATGCATTTAAAAGAGGCGACCCTGTACCGCGATTCCACTACGAAGTACGGTCCTTCAGTAAAATGATAGCCAATCTCGATCTCGCCGAAAACGAACTCGAGTTAAATGTGATCCAAGGCCTAAGCTATTCCGTTCCCAACCCTAAAGAAATCTATACCTACTGCAAGTAAGTCGATCCTTGTTCCACCTACGTTTGATCCATCACGTCATGATATTATTAATCTTTTGATTTGATCTCATTCAGGATGGAATTCCCTTACCCAAAAGAGAGGCCTTTCTCGGACAAGACCGTGGTGGTGAAGGAGACGAATTGTCCCGAATACAACTATCGGACCATCATTCCTGTGAATCCCAAGGACAAATCTTATCAGCGACTATTCAAGCGATCCAGTGCGAAAGTCGAAGTCTGGTCCAAGGGCGGGTTTCTCCGAAGTGACCATCTCATCGGAACGGCCCAAATCAAGCTACAACCCCTGGAGACCCACTGTGAAATCCATGACGGTTTTCCGCTTATGGATGGACGGAAAGTGGTGGGCGGAAAAGTTGAGGTGAAGATCCGGATTCGTAATCCCGTGGTGACCAAACAGATCGAAAAGACCCAAGAGAAATGGTTGGTGGTGGCATTTTAAGCCCTGGCTAGTCAGCCACCATCCAACCAACCACACTCCACCCACGTCCTTGGATCAAAACCTACGTATATCAATGAAATGCTTTATTTAGATACTGTATGAATGAAAAACACAAACCCATTGAAATAATCGAACAATCAAGAATGTCTCGGATCTTTTCCTGCCCGTCGCTCTCTAAAATAACAAGTCTTCATCGTGCTCTTCTTCGAAGATATCGTTAGGATTGTCCTCGTCTCCGTCATCGTCATCCAGGCCCAAGGCCTTGCGCTCGGCCGCCTCGGCCTCCTTGATGGCACGCATCTTCTTCTTCTTGTCTTGGACCTTCTTGAGGCGGAAGAACTCCTCACGCTCCAACTCGTCCAATTCGGAAATGATGTAGGCCAGAGTGCGCTCGATCTTGGGAATAATGACGTGCTCAATGGCGTTCACCCTTCGATTGGTGATCTTGATCACCTCGTCCAGCGTGATGAACGAAGTCTGAAGCGAGGCCAACTCCACCAAGAGAGTGACGGCCTTCTGGTAATTCTTCTTGAGGCTGGTGATCTGCTGACCGCCTCGTGACAGTCCGGCTAACTCGTACGAATCCGAGCCATCCTGGTAGCTCTCGAACACGGGCAGATTGACGCCCGCTACGTTGTCCTTACGGGTGCGGATCTTCAATTGGGCCTTGTTCACGTTCTGCAACACGGGCTGGGCAAAGTCCCCACAGGCAAACTTGGCCTCAGCCAAAGAAAAGGCCGCCTCCTTCATGACGTTGCCCATGGTTTGCTTCGTGTCGATGATCTTCTTGAGGATGGCTCGGAACCGCAATTGGAGCGCATCGGCTTTCTTCTTGAGCAGACTGTGGCCTTTTTGAGCGGCC
Organism: Tigriopus californicus; assembly: GCF_007210705.1. Classification (NCBI taxonomy): domain Eukaryota; kingdom Metazoa; phylum Arthropoda; class Copepoda; order Harpacticoida; family Harpacticidae; genus Tigriopus; species Tigriopus californicus. Next base: position 7,989,139 of record NC_081449.1, on the reverse strand, counting down.
TTCAAGCGTCCTTTCATCATGGTCTGCGCCCCACGCGACGGAAAGATTGCGATTCGATCTTTGCCTGACATCTTGAAAAGAGGATATCTGCTTGCTCAAGTCTGCAAGGGGCACACAAAACCAAATAGCACGCGAATATCTGTGAAGTGAGTGAGTTCAAGCAAAATAGCCGACGACGAGCCGGAGCAAAAGGGTGGGTGTGAGGTCCTGTTAGCCGTGGCGTTTAATCCAGCCGATCTCGAGATCGCTTCCTCCCCCTTGATCGCTCTCTGAGTGGTGTGTTTCTACGTTTGTATGTAGCAAGCAGCGTTGGCTCTGATGTGTGTGTGCTCTGTGTATATCGAGTTTGATCATATGACTGACATCCAAAGCCAACAACCTGCGAGGAAATGAAAGCGAGTGCGGAACCACGCACGAATAGCAAAAGAACAACCTCGGGCGATGACAGTTCCGAAGTTGCTAATTCGACATTAAGCCAAAAACTGGTGGATCTTCAGTCAAACTCATTTCAGCTCCGCAATGTACCCAACTTAAGGATGAGTTTTTATCGTAGTCAAAGTGGACTCGGATGGTTCGGGTTCGGGTGAGTATCAAATTCGGCCCTGCCTCTTCTCATCAAGTTTAAACGAACACACTCTTTAAAAAAGCGGCCATTAGCAAACTAACTCCTGAAAATACATTTCGAACACCATCGTCAGATCCATTCAAATCATCTATTCAAAATCACAAAAAAGATTCCTTGTCATGAAGGTGGGCCACCCGCCCTGTCAACCCGTTCAATCTGTTTCCTCAGCCAGCGTCGCTTATATGGATCCTTTATACGGATCCACTCAGCACACGGTTTGATAGGTTATATTAACCTTTGAAAATAATATGAGTCACAATCATCACGGCAACCAATTCGGGTCTTCCACCGGACTCTCCAAGCAATGTTGGACCTCTTCTTCTAAGGCGATATCGGCATTGGACCAATGATTGGCCTGGATCACGCCTGTGGGCAAAGCCATAAAGCTTTCGGTGGGCGTTTCTTCACGTTGGTTTTTGGTCTTGGTTGAACTCAATCCAGGGTCTACCGCAGAATTTAGCACCTCTTTCATCTTTAGTTTTGCCTCAATCTCCTCAACTTGCTGGATGATATCTTCTTGCTCCTTCTGAGGGCCTCCGGCAAAAAGAGCCACTCGCCATTCAGTCAACATTTTGATTGACCTTTGTTTCCGGGATTCAAATATCTGCACCGGATCGTTGATCACGGGATCGACGTGCTTTTTCTTCATGTGATTCTCTATATTACGGATATCTTGCATGGTGATGATCTTGTGATCGTTACTCTGACCCACGACGGAATTACAATAATCCCTTAGGATGGTGGATTTGGACAAACCCGCTTGTAGGAGCACCCCAATATTGTCTTTCGTGGCTTTGGGGATCCGATCGAACCGAGGTGATATGTCGTGACAATGGGTTAGACAACCTGACATGCGAATCGTGTCTTCATTTTCATAACAAATGTGCTTGGCATTGTCGGAATCACAACGACAGATACAAGTCTTATTCACCACCACTCGAGCCTTGCAATCAAATGGCATCAAAGAGACGCGCCGTCTCTGCGGACACGGCTTGAGACGGCTGCCTTTGAGTCGCGAGTTATGACGGCATTTGTAGATCAGGTAATTGGTTTGTGAGGTGACGATACTCATGGTCTTATCGAACTCTTGGGCCGTGGCCCAAGCTCGAGCCTCGTCGAACGAGTCGAATGTGCCACTCACCAGACGGTGAGTGGCATGAGGTTCGCGACAAGGCTGCAAATTCTCATGGTCCGCACCGGCCGCCGAGGCGTGTTCTTTCCAACCCGTGCGGCTAAGAAACACCTTCTTGCAATGGAAGCAGTGATATTCTAAAATAAGGTAGGACAGAAGTTGATGGCCATGATACCTTTTTTATCGACCTATTAAGGCTCAACTTACTGATTCGCTTGACTTGGATTGGCGTGGTCAGATTATTATCGGAGCCAGTGGTCTGGCTTGGATGATCCGGACATACCGGTGGAGGTAAACTGACGATCTTGGCATTCTTAACGGTTGGTAATTGGCCTTCAGAGGTGGACTCCATTAGTGAATTGAAGACAAAATGGAGAGGCCTCGACTCCCTCTTGGTTGGTGTTCGCAGACTTACACATTCGACGATTCCATCGGATTTGGATTTGAAACGAGATTGTGTTGTTATTGTGAACATTGTTGTTCAACGGGTGGCCAAATTCCGCTTGAGTACTTGCATTGCACTTTGGGATCCTAGTGCCATGAATCATAATTATCTTGGGACATAAAACCACAAAGCTCAGCTCACTAAAGCAGTGAGGGTGGAGAAGATGGAAAAATGATACGCGACCGATCGGTAGTGTGATGAAATCGCAATAAAACGGTATTGGAGATTCGATGAATAGTGAATAGGACATGCCAAGTAAAGCAAATTCAAGGAAAAATGTGGTCCGGCACCCTGATTTTGGGCATTTTAAGGAGGGAGAACTAACACAAACATTGCAGTCAACTTGCGCCATCCGCTCATTGAATTTTTATAAACGAACGATTTTGAATGAGGTGCGTGCGTTACTCAACCCACAAACCACTGAAAATTATGGACATCCCTCGACCAAGACTAGTCATAACAAAAAGCCAATTCAGCCGCAATTACCTTTAGGCTGTCCGTAGAAACTTTGGTCCGATTTGTTAGTTAAGATATCAGGCCTGCCAGGCATATGTTGAAAATTGCGTTTTCTTATAGATAGGACTAATGGTGCAGCCCTGATAACTAGTCTTGGTCATGAGATGAACAGGTTTGGCGGAATTTGATGAACGCACTATCAAATTGACTCAATACCACAATGCTATTTGCTTAGATAAGTAGGTAAAATGAAATAAATGTCAAAATGAAATGCATGCATTGTGCGGTTTGGCTAGGCATGTTGTCTTTGATTGTACTCCATGAAATTACGTCAGTTGTTCATGAACGCGATCACTTGACAAGCCCTATACGGAAAGGGTGCGCTTGGTTGGATTGATCGACTTATTGTTAACTCAAGATCTTTGGAACCAAACAAAGATATTCTTCTTTCTGACATACATGACTTAAAAACAGGCCAAACTTTGGCCCAGTTTGCCTGAAATGGGTCTGGCTCCCTCCCTCCGCTCCCTCCCCACAATCTCTTTTTCATTCCTGTTCTCTTCTCTCTCTCTCTCGATCTGTCCACATGTGCGTGTGTGTGTGTGCGTGTGTGTGTACGTGAAGAAGGTCTGGTGAAGCCCAGCGTTCTGGGGAAGATTCCACGTTCCATTGATCAAGGGGCCCGACCCACCGACCCACAGAGTGACTCAGCCAGTGTGTCTGTGTGTGTATGTGAGTAAGTGAGAGAGTGACTGAGTGGCTGGTTCTCTTACTCACTGACTGACAGACAGAGAACCTATGGGGAAGACTTGCCAGTCACACCCCCTAAAACCAGGCGAAGATATCGTGTGGACGGACCTACCCTCGCTGACCCTGAATCCGCTCCGGCTTCCCCCTGCTCTGATTTCTCTCGAACCCATTCGAACCTAACCAGGATCCAGTAGGTTCCTCGTTGTCCACGCTCTCTCCTGGGGCCAAGAACTCTAAGCCAGTGGCGTGCTGCTTCCATTCTCTCGCCTCTCTCTGTGTCTCTCTCATTCTTGGTTCTTTCTTGGTCCTTTCTTGGGCCAGAGCTGTGTGGGACATCATCGCCCTCAAATTCCGTCTCGGGGGTGGGTGTCGGGTCGGGTTCATGGCTTGCCTAATGTGTGATTGTGCTCTCCTTTTCCCCACCTTTTTTCCCTAGCCAGTTCCAGTTCATCTTGGTGTTCCCTTGTGTTCCCGGTCGGTCGGTTGGCCCATTCGTTCCACCAGAGCCTGGTGGAAAGGCTTGAAATGCTCTTGTCGTCGACCGGAATGAGAATTGAATCCGTGTCATTGTTGGCCCGCCAGGAGTGGGATTCAAAGACCACGCAGAATTAGTTGGCGCGCTAGCCGAGTGTTTGGCCGGTGGTTGTGCTGTTGGTAGTGGTATTTGTCGCCGAGGCCGTGGTCTTTCCACGACCCACTCCTACAATACGACCACACTAGCTGAAGAAGAGCAGGCGGCCTCTGACCCAAAAAGAACGAAAAAGAATTGCGAAGAAACGACTGATCCTCTCTGGGTGGAGCGGACGGTGGGCGAGTGGGTTGGATTGGTTGGGCTCTTGGTTGGGTAGAAACAAGGAACAGACACAGCGGTAGAAAGAGAAAGAGAAAGAGTGATCAACATTGCCACTGCTCAAGGGAGCTCTCATCTAGAAATCTGTTCAAGACTCACGCGGCCTACTCATCAAGTCAGATGTGAAAAAGATTCGACTTCATCGATAAAGTGTAAATCCTGGGAACAGGCCATTGGCAGTTCCCTCTAGAGCCTCCTGGGAGAGACAAAGTACATTTCAAAACCTCTTGGATGCTCTGTGCGGATCGCGTTATCCAACATCGACGTTTGTTCAGTGATATTCTCGCTGGGTGGTGAGCCCACGCCTGAATTCGGTTTTTCTCTCGGCTTCTCTTGTCTTCTTTAGTGCCTGACTGAAAATGATTCAGAACGAGTTTTGACGAAAGAGTCTCTTCGCGAGATGGCCTCGGCTAACACTAGTCCAAAGTCTTCCCATGAATCCTCGCCTAGGCTCTATGAACAGAATAAGATGATCGAACAGCCCACCCCAATGCGTTAGCAATAATACGTTGACGGCTGTCACTCGTTTGCTTGCACCAGTATTACTCACATCTTATATCTCGTGTACTGCTTTTTCTTTTGTATACAATTGCAATCTTCAGTATCAGCCATATCATGAAGCAACGTGGTCGATCTCCCGTCATGACCACGCCTCAATCTACCCCGAACACCTTGGGGTTGACAAGTCTCCCTCCCAGTGCGAAGACTCATCGTGAAGCCATCCCACTGTCGGGATCGTCAACCTCCTCGGGCGGTAGGGGAAGCATTGGAGGTCGGAGTGGCTCGGCCGATGAGAACGCCCTCAGCGTTCCTTCATCCTCGAGCCAAACCACCAAAGTTCCGAGTGAAAGTGGCTCAGAAACCGCGCATGAGCATTCACCTATGCACTTTGTGCGAAAACAAAGCAACGGCGATGACTCACTCCATCGAACACCTATGGCCCACTCGGATAATTCCGGTCTGGGTAACAGTCTATTCTATGACGATCCCGATCATGACCATCCCGTGAGTCAAACGCCGGACCCGGTTGTAACCCAAAAAGCTATTGAGCAGGTCATGAACAAAATTGAGCGTACCAAAGACCTCATTCGGGAGCAACAGACCAGTCGTGATAAGAATGTCAATGAGTACCTCAAGCTGTCTTCCAATGCGGATGGTCTTCAACAGGGCCGCATCAAAAAAGTCTTCGAAAAGAAAAACCAAGAGTCGGCCCAATCTATTCAGCATTTGCAAAAGAAATTGGACGATTATCAGCGGAAGATGATTGATCTGCAGGAAGGCGGTATCAAAGCCAAGCAAGGCCATAAGCTTGGCCAAGGTTTCCGATCTGTCCGTGGCAACATCCGAGATGGAATTTCTGGCATGTCCAATACAGTTATGGCCAAACCAAAAGAATTTGCTCACCTCCTTCGCCATAAGTTTGGCTCAGCCGACAACTTGAGCTCCCTCTCCAAAGAATGTGATTCTGACTCGCGGGTCAAGAAAGAGACTCGTGTTCACCACGGTAGTGCCTCGTTACCTCGAGAAAATTCAGGGGGCGTGTATTCGGGAGAAACCAATTCCCGCGATGGATCCCATAGCCGACGAAAGTGCATTTCCGACGACGGACGGAGGTCCGAACGTAGTGAGAGCATTGCGACCACGGCTTCCGAAGACCGACCACTTCCGTTGGATGAAGACCCAGTGGCAATCTCACCTCAACGACATATGACTGCCAATCACCAGATCTCAAGCGACACCTCCGCCGACTGGAAAACTGTGATGCAAGAGCTGACGTTGCACAAGGAGGAGGTTGATCATCTCCGCGAAGAAATCGACGAAATGAGACAGTTTTTTAAGCAAGAAATCGAGCGTCTCAATTATCAATTGCAAGAAAAGGATCGCTTTGAGCGGCTCGAGGAGCAAATGAACGACATGACGGAGCTCCACCAACATGAGATTGAGAACATTAAGTCCGGGGTGAACGATATGGAAGACAAAGTCCAATACCAGAGTGAGGAGCGACACTTGGATATTAAGGAGCATCTCCAGAGTCTCGAAACAAAAGTAACAAGTTTGGAGCATCAACAAAATCAGCAGCAATACCTAAATATTGAGGGTCTGGACAATACCGATGCCCGAGCCATCATGATGAAGCTCCTGACCGCCGTGATTACTGTGATTCACATTCTTCTCTTTATTATGGGCACAAGTATGAGCTTGGCCAAGCCATTCCTACGAACCACTTCACGAATGTTTACCACTTGCCTGGTGGTGGTTTTGTCCATATATGCCTATTACCAACAAGAATCCTTGACCGAGTTGTATCATAAGTACAGAGTCACCAGTTTGAATTAGGTTCGACGACCATTCATTCTGCCATCTCTTGATATTTGTAACGGTTCATATTGTCAGATATCTTACATATATCTCAGTTCCATCGTCCAATTTTGTGAGAGGATTGAGGTAGCATCAAGAAAGTGAATCAACTTCCAAGTGATACTCGCCACACCCGTCAACTTTAGGACCGAAAAGAAGAAGAAGAAGAAGAAGAGAAGATGATGAAGAAGAGACTTAAGAAGACGACGAACTACCCTCCCGACATCATGTCTGTCTCACAAAGTGTCCCCATCAATGCTCTAGTGACGAGAGCCTCTGCCATTCGTGCAATCATATAATATTGAGTTAATATGCTTTCCTTGCATCTGTTTCGCAATGCCAATTGACATATCATCCTGATCCAAATTCCTCCGATTTGCTTGCTTCGACTTTGTTTGATGCAATGTCTCACTTTGCCCGAGAGCTTGCCACGAAACAAATTGCCGTGCATAGATGCACCCTACCCTAGATCTGAGCGTTGATGATGTTTTGGGAGCCTTCTCAAAGCAAGTTTCCGTTTGCTACGCTTATTGGAATCTCCGATAGTGCTTTAGACATGTTACCCCTCTTGTTCATGGAGTGTTCTCCCAGTCATACCTTAATTAAGTTTTGCGTCAAGAGCAGACAAAGTATCTGTTACGAATGAAACTGGCAAATACCAAAACAAAACCAGAATACAAACAGAAACCACCATTTTTTTGCTTCAAGAAGGAAAAGGAAATATATTTTTCATTCTCAAGGTGAGACGCTTTTGCTTTCTCTCTTTCAGATGCCGACAGCGGCCTCTCCCAAGCGCGTGTGTGTAATTGTCTTGGGAGATTTGGGTCGAAGCCCTCGCATGTGCAATCATGCCGTGTCTCTGGCTAATCAGGGCTTCAATGTCCGACTCATTGGTTATCCTGGCTCAAACGTACCCACTGGGGTGAGATCAAATGCCAACGTGTCAATCATCCACATGAAGCCCTTCCCTTTACCAAGGACGGGATCGATTCCTCAAGTGGTGGTGTTTGCTCTCAAAGTGATATGGCAATCCTTGATGTTATGTATGGCACTGCCGCTCTTTTTTGCTCCCCATGTGATTCTGCTTCAAAATCCCCCCACCATTCCATGTCTACCAGTCTGCTACTTTTACAGCAAGCTACTTGGAAGCAAATTGGTCATTGATTGGCATAACTACGGTCATTCCATTTTGGCCATGTCCTTGGCTGAAAATCATCCGCTGTTGAAGCTTGCCAAAGGCATCGAGCGTTTCTTTGGGCCATTGGCGGACGGAGCGTTTTGCGTGACTGATGCCATGAGAAACGATCTGGAACAGAACTGGCAAGGCACCAAGGCCCTAACGCTTTATGACCGAGCCCCCGACCATTTCAAACCCATTAGTATAATTGAAAAGCACGAGTTACTGTCTAAATTGGCCGTGGATTACAACGAGCTAGGATCGAACGACGACGCATTTGGAACAGCCTTGACTGAACAGTTTTCCAGGACCCGAATCGAATTGCGAGAAGATCGACCGGGTTTGCTCGTGTCAAGCACCTCTTGGACTCCGGATGAGGATTTTTCCATCCTCTTTGAAGCTCTAAATGCTTACAACATCGCATGCCAGGAAGGGTTACGACCTCTACCAAAGCTTGTTTGCGTCATCACTGGGAAAGGTCCCATGAAAGAGTATTACCAGACACTTATCAAGGCCCAGAACTGGCGATTTGTCCAAGTGATCATGCCGTGGTTAGAACCGGAGGATTATCCCAAGATATTGGCCACTGCGGATTTAGGAGTGTGTCTACACACGTCTTCTTCGGGGCTAGATCTGCCCATGAAAGTGGTGGATATGTTTGGCTGTGGATTGCCTGTTTGTGCCTTTGCCTTTCCAGCTCTGCCCGAGCTAGTCCTCCATGATTACAATGGATTAGTATTCACGGACAGCGAGGAGCTTGCCCATCAAATCATTTCTTGGTTTCAAGGCTTTCCCAATGATGGAAGCGAGCGCAGAGCTAAGTTCAAAAACAACTTGGTCCAATTCCAATCCCTAAGATGGGATAACTATTGGAAAATGAAAGCTCTGCCTCTGTTCAAACAGTTGAGCTCTTGAATTACACGATTACATCGCAAGACATTTTTGACGTTCCTCTTGGGTTTTTCCAGCTTCAGCGAGGGCAAGGAGCCGGGTTTATTGGTTTGGGGTGCCAGGCACAGATCATAAAATGAAAATGTTATGGTCTATGGTGTTAGAGTCGGAGGGTGCACCTCACCCGGCAAGCAAAGCCATCCATCACATCATCCATATTCAAATTATGAGAGCCAGTTGTATGTCCGGTATCATTCTTGCTTCTCCGTCTGCGTAGCTAGCGTCTAAAAGTTTCCTTGAGAAAGGTCGAGGAGGAGATTCGAACCTACTAGGAAATTGCGCTAACTACGGCACCACTTCTCCTCCCGGTTGATTTTAACCTTGAAGTCACATGCTTAAAGACTCTAGTCTTTAGAACTTATTAACAATGGTCTCTTGAATGAAGCAAACTGAACATTTCTCTTGAGATCAACATAGTTTGGCCCATTGCTTCACTCAAGAGACCAATGTTAGTAAGTTCTAAAGATTTGAGTTCAAGGGAAAGTATAAGTTTTTTCTTGGGTGTTTAGCTCAGGTTAGGCAGGTCAAGGATATTCAATTTCAATAGTCTGGGTTGTGGTTATTTTTTCGCGACATGAAACAAGATATACTAATTTTGAAGCGTAAAAGAGCATTTGAAAGGTCAATAAGGAGGGCGGTAATTCATTTGTTCTCACCGAACTATGAGCGACCATGTAAACGTGGTATGTAATGCACAGTTTTTTTAAAGTTTTTTCTAATAGATGAGGTGCACTAAGAAAGAATGATGAGAACAAAAAATTGAATTCGGAACCTCAGCAATTCTTCTGATTGAGCTACCTTTTTCGAAGGCGGGGGAAATTCAAGAAATCAGCTTGTTGACGGAACAAAAAGCATGTCCAAATGTACCAAACATGAAAATGCTTTCCTTTTTCACCATTTATTGAAGCTCACCATGCTTAAACAGTAATAAGCACCAACAGTGCCGTTGCCACGTGGATTTGGTTCAGCGACTGAGTTGTTTTTGGCAATCTGACTTTAGCTACAAACAAAAAAATCTCCATTTTGCGGTTTTCCTGACCTAGCCATCTGGCTCCCCAACTTTAGCAGCGGATCTCTGCTTGGGTTAAGTTTGCCCAAGTTTTAGTACTTGGTCAAGCTTTGCTTGTAAACAAATAGTACTTATGTGTCTGTGATGACTTGCCACTTGCCCCACTTGCCCTTTTCCTATCAGTAGTGCTAATGTACCAAGATTTGAAACCACAAACACATTCATTGTTGTTAAAAGCAAGCACAATTTTCAGCCTGAGCTTCTTTTGTTAGGATACATGAAAATATGAAAAATGGAACTTTCTGTTAAGGTAGCCAAAAAGCTTCCAAGTTTCGTCAGTTGTCAAAGGAGAAACGAAAAATTAGATGCCACTCTGGAGCGTGAAAAAGGAACGAGTAACGCGTAATTTTGGGGCTTTTTGGTTTTTCCCAATAACATCATTTGAAAATGTTATAGGATTACAGTTCCTTTTTCGAAAAAAGGAACGAATTCTTGTAATTTCGTTACTACTGCTCTGGTATAGAGTGAAGAGAGAACTATTGTAGACATTTTGGGTGAAACCACTTTGAATCACATGCATTGAACTAGTCCGACGTGACGAAAGCTTTGCAACCAGCGATGGAAAAATCGACTTTGAAGGAATTTCTAATGGGGCAGAAAATACTTGAAAATCCTAAAATTAAGTATTTTTATTTTAGCTTCAAAAAAAGCTTGAAATGCTTGAAATGCCTCACCTAAATACAAAACATTGATCAAAAACAAGAGATAAATATGGTTTTGTTAATGTTGCCCTCATATTTACATCATCTTCTGGTTGCCATTTAAGTCGTCGTTAAGTGGAATTAAATCACGAAACCTGGAGGACAAAAATACGACTTGAGGGTTGTGAGATTCAAACTTTAACGCGATTTTAGCTCAAAAACCTAAAAAATGAAATTAATGCAATTTGTTCTTAATTAAAGATGTTGAAGAAATTGAGGGAGCCATGAACTCAATCCACCTTGTGTACTAGACAAAATAAAGACAAAGAAAAAGAAAAAGTGTTGCGTTTTTGTTCCATATTGCCTAGATATTCTGAACTTGATTTAGTACATCTTCGATGGACAACAAATTATTTCAGTCTTTGATGTTAGAGTCGCTTTTGTTTTCAGCCAACCTAGCCTGAGATTCCAGAGGTAAAGGGTGAATTGGTCTGAGCTGAAGCCTGCTAGAGAATCTTAGGACAGTCCTAGTGCGAGCGGAGTAAGCCCAGCGGAATTTTCTTTTTTGGAGACCTGGAGGGAGCCAGCTTCCCCAAGAGATAGTCGGACAAAAAGGGAGAGCAACGTCACAAGTAGCAGCCTGCAGCATGTATCTATTCAGCGGTGCCACATGGATCGACCCAATTGTATTCGTTATTCCATCAAACCTAATCATATGGTCATCGGAGAGCCTGGTATTGAATTCAATCCGCGAGAATCGTATTCACTTCTATTTCAAAATAAAGGTATTGACATAAATAAAACCACGGGCAGGGCGCACAATCCACCAATTTCATAAAATTGGCAGCCCTAAGACTGGTCGGACCCACCCGCCGTCCCTGGCTGCTCTACTAAGATTTCTACCTGCCCTGTCAGCGGCCTTAGCCTGAATGCGCTTCTTTCCCTGGCCGAGTCGGGTCTGAAGCTAGTCTATGAGTGAGCGGACATGGATGGGATGGATGCGCCGACCAGTCTCGGAGGCAGAAAGCGAGCGGCCAACTCTAGCGGACCGGCGATGGCTGATACCCAGTGGGCCTGATTGGGCTAGCTGCTTGGGCTGAGAGGCGTTCGCCAGTCTTTCGCCCGGTGGGTCAGGCATAACTGTGGCAGCTTGTTTCTGCCTCAAAAGAGGACAGGGAACGGCAACCACCACCACCACCAACAAGGCTAACCAACACGACTAGCACAGCAGCACCAGGACCGACATCCCAACCATCCGTCGGTCGACCTGTAGACCGTCGAGCGATCCGATCCCATTCTCGGTTTTTTGGCACCCGTGTCGGTTGTTGTTCCGCTTTTAGGCCCGTGGAATCCATCCCGCTCAATCCATCGTGCCATCCATCGGTTGGTGGGTCGGTCGGTTGATTGGTCTTTTAGCCTTGGCCGTCAAGAGGAGCCAAGAGGAGCCAAGAGGAACGGGGTGGGCACCTTTTTTTGGCACCTTTGGGTTGATCTGTGGCAGTTTTCTGCGAGGTTGGTGGCCCTTTGTGTGCATTTGGAGGGGGCGTGTTGAGTGAGACCATGCATCCCTTGAGTAGTGGGGGCTACCAGCCGCTCAGTGCGGGTTATTCCGGCATGGATGCGGCTTCCCCGCCTCCAGGCTCGGCTGATCAAGCGGGTTCGCCGCACGGTGACCCGTCAAACGGTGGGAATGACGGTCAGAATGGGGCCGGAGGTGGCGGCCAACCTCAGTACACGGACATCAACCAAATTCTGGATCAGATCTTGAACATCACGGATCAGTCGTTGGATGAGGCTCAGGCGCGGAAACACACGCTGAATTGTCATCGGATGAAATCGGCCTTGTTCTCGGTGTTGTGCGAGATCAAAGAGCGCACTGTGCTCAGTCTCCGCAATGTGCAAGACGACAACCCGCCGGATCCGCAGCTCATGCGACTCGACAACATGTTGGTGGCCGAGGGCATCATGGGCAATGGAGGTGAGAACTTGGTCTCGACTCACCGAGCAAATTGAATGTTCTGTAAGAGAGGGTGATGCACCTTTCCTTTTTTAGGCCCAGATAAAAGTGCGGCGGCGCAGATCCCCGGACAGGACAGCACCGCCATCGAGCACACTGATTACAAGAACAAACTTGCTCAAATCCGCCAAATTTACCAGCAAGAAGTGGAGAAATACGATCAAGGGTGCAATGAGTTCACTACTCACGTCATGAATCTCTTACGCGAGCAGTCAAGAACTCGGCCCATCACTCCCAAGGAGATTGAGCGCATGGTTCAAATCATAAACAAGAAATTTAGTGCAATTCAGGTAAGTTAATATTTTTGGCGCGAATTAGCTTGGAGCCGTTCTTGTTCAGGTCTTCCAATTTTTTTGGACATATTTTAGATCCAACTGAAACAGAGCACATGTGAGGCCGTCATGATTCTGCGGTCTCGCTTCTTGGATGCCCGACGCAAGAGGCGGAATTTCAGCAAAAAGTCGTCTGAAATCCTCAACGAGTATTTCTACTCGAACTTGGCCAACCCATACCCCTCGGAAGAGGTCAAAGAAGAACTTGCCCGCAAATGTGGGATCACGGTGTCTCAGGTACAGTAGATGATATTCCGATTAACCTAACCTCCACCTATAACCGTCATCATGTCTTGGTGCCCTCTCTACTCGTGGAATAGGTGAGCAATTGGTTCGGCAACAAGCGCATCCGTTACAAGAAGAACATTGTCAAAGCCCAGGAGGAGGCTAATATGTATGCGGCTAAAGCCGCCGCTGCTGCCGCCAATCCTGGGGCCGGATCGCCTTGGGGTGGATCCCCTTTCCCTGGCAGCGGATCTGGAGCCGGAGGGAGTGACGGTGGTGGCGGCTTTCAAGCTGGGTTTTAATACCGGATCCTACTAGCAATTTCCAACATCATTCAGCTTGAACCACTGGAGCACTCTTCAGTCTCCGTGTGACGTGCCGGTGACAAGACAAAAACGTCCTGATTTCAACCTTCGCTCCGAGAGCCCACCTGACACCAACCTTACATTCTGTCTTTTCCTCCTTCTTTGCCTCGCTAGAAACTTTCTTTGTTCCAATTGGGATTCAACCTCTAGTTCGGCGTCTTTCAAAAGCAATTGCATCGAATTTCCTCTCCTTCCTAGCTACATACTTCATAAAAATGTAAAAGAACAACGAGCCGAACAAAACGTGTCGTAGACATTTGCTACTACTGATACTACAATGTTCTGTAATACGGTCCTAGCTGCATTTAGGTTATTATGGGTCGCTCGATATCGGGGATGAATTCTTTTTCGCTCCACTAGCAGAGCGTAGAATGCTCCGCCCAACAATTACATCTGTACAACGATTTGGCTCAATTGAGCCACTGCTGCCCTGACCACCAACCCCCTCCAGCTCTCCCTCTCCAGCTCTCTCTTCCTCATTCTTCAACCTTTCCATTATCTCATATTAGTGCGTGCGTGTCTCCTTGTGTCCTTTGCTCTCTTGTCTGTGCGTTCCTCAAAGTTGAACCTCGGAGATGTTGCCCTACCATACATACAAACATAGAATGTAAAAATAGTTTGGTTGAAGAGGACTGCTTCTCTTCATCCTTCTTATCTTTCTCGTCGCCCAGGCTCGTCTGGAGTGCTCCCCTAAAGGCAAGAGTGTTGTCCTTGCCTAAAGTACAAGTGAAACTTTCGAATCAAACTTGGAAAGATTCAATCCCTATCCGAATGGCCGCCAAGAAGTTCGGATTTAAATTGTTCTGTATAGTTTTCCACATTCCAGTATTAAAAAAATCATGACACGACGCCTTTCCATTGCCCACAACTGTTGTTGCCAATACTAATGATGTCCTTATTGTCTCGCTACAATTGCCTTTAACATCATTTATTCATACAAACCATCCACAAATATTGGACTCCAGGAGTCCGGACCACCTTCCCCTGTTCATACTCTGTAAGTCCAATGGAGTCACGGCACACGAGTTCTTTGGGATGAACTGCGCGCTCTCCATCGAGTGTTCCCTTCGAGAGAACTCTGAGAAACCACCTTCAACCGCTCCAAGCACGAAAACTTAGATTTTTCACATTTCCACAGGCATGTGACTATTCTTTCCTTCTTAATCAGGAGTGTAAGCTTTCGATTGCACCGTACCACTTACCAACAATTTGCAACCCTAAAGGATACGATAAAAACTTGGCTAATTTACCCATGGATGAAAATTCGAACATTGAATGTTCAAGAGTATGACAGACGTGATTCATGTTGCGTTTTTGCTGTCCAAGGTGGAGAAGGGAAAAGATTAAGAAAGATTGAAGTGTCACGCACCTTATCAACTAAGATTGATTTCCCATCCCAGCGTCCAATTCAGCTGTAAATACGATTTTTCTTTTTTCATTATCAATCAAAAACTTTATCAACCAAGCTTAGTATTCTTCTCAATAGATCTGAATTGAAAAACGAAACTCAATATCGAATGTATTCTTCTTTTTTTTGACTACTTAACAACCAACATACGACTCATTTTCTACCATCGTACGCAAGTCCTTTCACCCGTCAACTTGCAACTTCATTTCCGAAGAAATTGGTCAAACGCACGCGAGGACCGGCCTCGATTAGAACGCGAATCTACTGGATTCTGAAACGAGGGAATCATGGATGGTGCCCCAGATTTGGCCATTTCACTCGGTACGTCCGGTATCGACGCCTTGCTAGACAAGTTTCGATGTTGCGGGAATGACGGCATTAGATTCGGATCGCATGGTAGGGGTGACTCTTGGAAGTAACCCGACTGGAGGCACTCATCGGCCGTGGCACGTTTTAGGGGATCGTACATGAACATAAAGTTGAGCAGCCTTAGCCCAGCCGCACTGAGCCATGAGAACTTCTGTTTGAGATTGTTGTAAGGTTGTTGCTTCAGCGTGAATTCTTGTAAGATGGGTAGGGTGGAGAAATCGGGCCAAATAAGATCGTTGGGCGTGCCCAGCAAGTCAATGATCAATTCCAGCTGATGAATCTCGGACCGCCCGGCTAGCAGCGGTTTGTGAGCGAGCAATTCGCCAAAAATGCACCCGCAAGACCACATATCAATGGCTGTCGTGTGGGTATTCGAGTTGAGCAACAATTCCGGGGCCCGATACCAGAGTGTGACCACCTTGGGGGTCATGGGCTTCGATGGGATCCCGAACCAGCGAGCCAGACCGAAATCGGCCACTTTGACACAGCCCTTGTCGGTCATAAGTAAGTTGGACACTTTAAGATCCCGGTGAACGATGAATCGGCTGTGGAGATACCGCAAACCTCTGATCACTTGGAGCATGATGCACTTGACCTGAGCCTCGGAAAAGGGCGTCTGCATGTTGTCTAAAAGCGAGGCCAAATCCTGTTCGCAATAATTCATCACGAGAAAGATGCTGTCTAGATTTCGACCTACGGCGATTTCACGCAATTTGACGATATTGGTATGATCACATTTCAACAGGATGGAGATCTCCCGCAATCCCGACACCGGCATGCCATCTTTCTCCTCAATCATGCGCATGCGTTTCAAGGCCACGATCTCACCTGTAATGAATAAACAGATGCATGCACATGGTTCAACGTTGAAACATCAATGCCATCCCCGTTATTAACCTGATCGGGTGTCCAAGGCCCGGTACACGATGCCGTAAGTGCCTTCGCCCACTCGGTTGAGTTTCTCAAATTCGGCCACGGATCGACACGTCCCATAGAGGTCCTTTTCGGGGACCTGAAAGGGTTTGCCGGTCCGCAAGTTGAACAAAATCACCGGCTTCACACTCAAGCCCGATACGGACGCCTCCATGGACGAGGCTGGCCCCGATTGGACCGTGGAGCTGGATACAAATTCCATGACGGAGAGCCCCTGACTCGCCCACCGCACACTGCACTACGTGTACACTTCACTCCCCTTCACCCCACTACACCCAGAAACTAGTTAGCTGATGGGCTGATGGGCTGATGGGGGCGGTGGGATGAGTGTCCTCAACAATTTCGGATCATCGCCGACAAGGGCCATATGTTACGTACACAACCCGACTAGTTCATTGTTATAAATATAGAGTAGCCGTATACACGCCCGATCGGGCCCACCCAGTCAACTCTCCTGGAATGTTTGTTTGCGCATAAGATCATGTTCTGAGTCAGCGCCGAAAGAGGGTGACTGAGAATGAGAATAGAATTGGTTGATCGGTCCTCTATCTACCTTTCTGTCCAATCAAACGGCCTCCGGGCGATAGGTATTACTAGGACCTTAGTCATAGTTAGGTTTCAAGAATCAAACTCTCCTTATTTGTGATGAGCAACGAGCAACTATCTAGGAAACGCATTGTCTTGTTTTTGTTAATATAGGTTTATTTCCTTTCAAAAGGGATTATTAATACGCCCGTTGTGGATTGTCCGAAACAAAACCGAGTTGCTTATTTCATTGACCAGACCGGCTTGAGGTCAGGGATTACATCCGCGGCTCTGGGGTCGGATCCACATGGGGCCATGAGATCAAATGGGGCGGAACTAACGGCAAAGTACGTCCTATTCGAGTGGGTTTCTCCTCGATTTCTGCCACCTGAAAAATCGAACCCACCACGTTCAAGTGTTCGGCTCCTTTGAACAAGCGTGAGCTCCGCCGTACTTTCACGCTGATCGTGGCCCGACGACCTTTTTGAGGGCCCGCTTGAGCCGTGCCCGACGTGCCTGATGACGCCATGCCCGAGGTGGAATTAGGCGGAGGTGAACTTGATGGCGAGCGACCGATTCCAAGGCCCGACTTGATTTCCGATCGAGGCGTTTCCGTCCCGGGAATCATACCAAAGAAAGAATCGGCCTCTTCAATTTGGCGACGAATTTCTTCATTGGGTATGACAAAGCCCGGGTCGGTCGACTGGCTCGATTGCGAGGAACTGATATGATGCGAAAACACCGGTGGCCATAAGGTGGGTGAGCCGTGGGACTGATTAGGCTCACCCAAAACCGGGACGCCGAGTTTGAGCAGATTGGAGCGGCGGCGGTTTGACCCCTTTTTTCGGGTACTCGAAGCCACCTGCGGGCTAAAAAAGGACGAAGGCGTGGCCAAGGGCGTACGAGGTAAGGGCGGGGTCATAGGGGTGGGCGTTTTTCGAGGGGTGGCTGCCACCCCCCGTCGCGCACTAGCATCGGTGGCATCATGGGCTTCATCTTCGGAACCCGAGTCCACGGGCTGATTTTCGATTATGGCACGCAACGCGTTCTCCTGCTCCTGGCTCAGGGCCACCAGTTTGAACTTCTTCTGGCCTTGGTGGGCGGCCGTCTGGGCCATTTTCTTGCGGTGTCGAGTCTTCTCCTTGTCCTCCAACCAATATTTGGGTGGATCCAGGGCGCGTCTCTGTAAATATTTGCCCACTTCAAGCAATTGACGTTGGCCCCCACGGGTCCGTCGGGCGGGACGAACACCGGGCCCGGTCTCTTCGGGCGGGGTCTGGTGGTCGTGAATGGATTCGAAAATCGTATCGAGCGGCTGGGGTGAAGGCGCTCGGTAAGTTTGCTTCTGATCCACCCAAATGGCCCGTAAGGCGTCTTCGTCTAAAAGGGTGGGTGGGGCGGCTTGAGCCGTGGATTTCCGACGTTTGGACCGGGCGGGAGCCATGTTGGTCCTGGCCGACCCCCAACTTGAACGTGTCTTCACCCGACCACAGGGATGGGGCCCCGAAAGTCACTTGAACTGATCCCAACTGACCAACTGACATCCGTTTGTTTTGGTTTGTTTTGTTGCTTGCTCGATCGATCGCGGGAGAGATGGGAGGAAGGAGGGAGGGAGCGGGGCAGTGGGCTGACTTTTCTGGTTTTGCCTCTGACCAAGAGTCCGTTCGTACGTCAGTCAGTCAGTCAGTCAGTCAGTCAGTCAGTCAACCGGGCAACTTTGAATGCGGAGCCAGAAACCCGAGGGCCATGGCAAAATCGTGAAATTGAGCCATGAAAATTAGACCGGTAATTAGACCGGCAATAAGTGAGTCGGCTTGTTCATTGAATGAGAATGAATTGAAAGGAGGTTAGTCAGTTGACTGCCCGTCCATTGTTTGGATGGCTTGTTGATGCCCATTGTTTGTGAGTGGATGATGGCCATGAGGAAATTGAACGGCCAACCAACCAGAGTTCCCACTTCCCTGATAAAGTCGGTTGACTCGGTTGTTAAATAGGTGAGAATGACGCATTATAATCGATAATCATTTTCTCCTTCGAACCATTGAAGCTGACTACTTTAGTGCTGTCTTGCTTTACTTGCGTTTCTGACTAAGTGTCTTTTTAGGCATACTCATGGTCAGTAATAGAATATGAATCTATAATCTTTGTTGATGGATGTTATGATTTTGTTGTTGTTTTAGTTTGGTGAAGAAGTTGGATAGTTTAGAATGGAAAGTTGGTTCTTTTTCCACCGGTATTCAATTGGCCAGGTTTCAAAATAATATTGATTTAGCCAGAAGTTCCATAAAGCAGGTTTTTTCGCTATAGTCACCCTATGAATAGATCTAAATAACAACAACAGAAAGGGGCACATGGCCTAATTTATACAAAGAGAGCAGTCCGTGTCAGAGATTGTAATCTTTTAACCATCAATTACGGGTGAGCATATGGATGATTAGACAAAAAAGCTCAGGAAATCAAAGAGTTCAGCTTGGTCTTAAGTGATTTAGATGCTTTCTGGCCGAGGAATCAGAGCTCAGTCATTGCTATCGCGGGCTCTGTTTCCATTTTTTGCGGGTCTGTTTGGGCGGGTGTCTTCAATTTTGCCCTTCAAAGCTGCACCCATTATGACGGATAAAACTGCCCCTCAAGTCCGTGAGGGCCAAGCTACCATCACCTTCCCGAGTGCCGAAGAAGTTTTCTACAATCCGGGTAAGCGGAATCATCAATTGTTGATCCCTCCCCCGATGACCCCGAGCCAGTTCCCCACTCGATCATCATCTTTGTCATTCTTTTCAGTTCAAGAATATAATCGCGATCTCAGGTAAGCCATTTACGTTCTTGCTCCCTGATAACACTTTGAGTATTGACGAACTCCTTAACCAATATGTATCATTTGATAAGATAATAAACCGTTCCTCTGTTCCGCAATTTATATAAGTTGAGCGAAACACCAAAGCGATTGAGAGTTGGGTGTGATGTTGCTTGAAAAGAACCATAACTTTCTTCATGATTTGTGTTATCATCTTCATGTGTTTGAATGAGCTGGCCTAGTCCATTGCCCTGGCATAATTTCTTACTATAAAGAAATAATAATGAACCTAAATCTAGTGGCTGCCAAACCAAGTTTTTTTTCGCCTAATATCGTTAAAATTTGGCTTTTAGACTACACATCTTTGGAGATGCCAATGTTGACTTATAAAAAGCTTGAAAAAGCAAGCATCATTATCTAACGGACAAAAATGGTGTCCTCCTCGATGACTTAATGGTCACAGAATAAGGCCTTGAGAGTAGATATATGGATCGACATACAAACGAAATTGAAAAGCAATGTGATGGAGAAGGACTGAACTATATACGAACAGGTTGTCAATCTGTGTTCTAAAAAATGAGTGATTAAGGTATCAATTTACCTAAGAACCAAGAATGTGGGATGGCTGCGATGAAAACTCGTCTCTGGAGTATCGGAACCGATGCTCGCTGCTCTACAATTTACAGATCCAGGATAATAGCCATCTTGTTCATGAAAACAAATTGAAAGTGATACTAATCAATTTCGTAAGAAATAATGAACTTTCCGGAGAAAATCCCGCTTAATATATAAAGTTTTTTACGGCACACCATGAGAGCCAGATATTGATATCGATTGATACTTTATGATTGATGGGAAAGCTCAAATTGTATACTCCATCCAATTACCTTACTGTTCAGTAAGACCGACCTTTGGACGCCATCACTTGAGCTATTGC
Source organism: Tigriopus californicus (assembly GCF_007210705.1). Taxonomy (NCBI): domain Eukaryota; kingdom Metazoa; phylum Arthropoda; class Copepoda; order Harpacticoida; family Harpacticidae; genus Tigriopus; species Tigriopus californicus. The sequence goes on along the minus strand of NC_081449.1, from coordinate 7,968,783 downwards.
AAAAAGGACTCCGAAATAAAAAGAGTGTCAAGTCTAATTTCCAGCTTAACATGGTAAACGCTATATGTATATATAGGTATATGCTTTGCATTTTCCAGCGTTGCCGTGATTCGCTTATATGTGAAGCAGCTTTTAGCAAAGGACCCTACCAAGGCGGGTAAAGTCAATGTGATGGAGGCTTTATCAGCCTCGGGGTTGCGTTCGATTCGCTATGCCAAAGAAATTCCTGGCCTAGATAAAATTGTGGCCAACGATATTTCCAAAAAAGCCGTGGAAACAATTCGTCGGAACATTATCAATAATGGCGTAGAGGAATTAGTTCAGCCATCACACAATGGTACGAAGCCATAGTTTCTCTGAAGCCGTACGCGCCTTTCATTCACTCATGATCTTTATTTTTTCGCTTTAGATGCGTCGATGGCCATGTATTTGAAACGCAAACCCGAGGACCGGTTCCAAATCATTGACCTCGATCCGTACGGTTCGCCCACCCCGTTCTTGGATGCGGCCGTTCAGAGCACCGTAGATGGAGGTCTACTTTGCGTCACTTGCACGGATATGGCCGTCCTATGCGGGAACGCGACGGAAACCTGCTATACGAAATACGGAGCCATCTCACTGAAGGCCAAGTCTTGTCATGAGATAGCGCTACGGATTGTGATTGCTTGCGTCGAGTCGCATGCCAATCGGTACGGTCGCTACATCGAGCCTATTCTCTCGTTGAGCATCGATTTCTATTGCCGGATTTTTTTCCGGATAAACACCAGTCAGGCTATGTGCAAGCGAACCACGAGTAAATTGGGGCACTTATACCAATGCAATGGTTGTGAAACGCTGAGCTTTCAACCACTGGGCCAACTGGTACCCAACGATAACAACGGGAAAAATTTCAAATACAAGCTGGTGTCGGGTCCGCCTGTGAACAAGCATTGCAGCCATTGTCAAAACACGCATCAAGTGGGCGGACCCATTTGGATTGCTCCTATTCACGATCAACATTTTGTGAGCGAGCTTCTGGTATCATTGGATAATCACGAATATCAGACAGTCGAGCGCATGAAGGGCATGCTAACCGTAGCTGGTAAGTTGTCACTAAGTGCTTTTGATTTTGGAATGGAAAGAATGTCAGGGAACCAGAAGATTTTTTTTCGTTTTACCTCAAAACAATGCCCATTTCGATTATGAACGGAAGATGAAAAGCAAGATGATGGATATGGTTCTCAAAAGGAAAATATTCTTTGGTTCTTCCTGAAGCCATACCATGTTTCAGCATTTATACAGCATGTAAAGGAATTCTAAAGATCGTCATCCTCGGACACACACCGATCATCTTGTCGACGCCATAAGCCGAACCTCCGAGTATGACAGTAGTTGACGACGCATGTCAAAGGAAAAAAAGACGGCATTTGCCAAATACATGAGCATTCTATGCGGAGCCTCGACAAGTGCCAACGAAAAAGTTTCAAGATCTTGACAAAAGACATTTGGAGTTCATCCGATTTCTGATCGGTGGTGGTAAATGAGCTAGTAAGTTGGCGAAGACAATTATAGGAGCACTGTCCCTGATCCGGCGGAGCCCCCTTAAACGAATATCTTAAAACTCAGAACTTTACAAGCCTTTCAGGTTTTGCAAAGCTTCGTATCAGACCACCCTATTACTATTTTCGAGCAAGATAGTGAGTTGGTGGATCGGCCAGTATTGATCAAATACTGCTTTAGATTATGCTTTTTGTTTCCCATCTATTGATCTATAATTTAAATTCAGCACGACTCCAGAAATCCTTACACACTGTGTGTTCACGCTGAATATCTGGCGTTGCTAAAATCAACAATATCTTGAATTTCTGATTCTGTGTTTAGATTTGATGTCTTGAGACTGTCTGAAACATTTCATATGCGTGATTATTAGCTCTTTATGAACAAAATTAGTGTATCAAAATCTGTCACAATGCTCTAAGCCATTCACGTTCTTTTTGTTTGTCAGCGCCTAGACGAAGCAGAGGGGCACTGAAAAGCCATGTTAGAAATGGTTAATGGGTTTTTACTTTGCTTTTTTGTAGCTGAAGAGTTGCCTGATGTGCCATTGTATTATCAACAAGACCGACTTTGTGCCATGGTCAAAACCGGTTCGGGGAAAATGACCGTCTTTCGGTCGGCCCTGCTCAATGCTGGATACAGGGTATCCTTATCCCATGCGAACAAGATGGCCATTAAGACTGATGCTCCAGCTGAATTCATTTGGGATATGATGAGAGTGTGGAGGAAGTCGAATTCACAGTCCGATCTCAAACCGGGCACCACGGCCTTCGCATTGATGGCCACAACCCCGAAACACGAAGTGTCTTTTGAAACGCACACGGAGGCGAATCCAGATTCAAGGAAACTTCAACTCAAACGGTTTCAAGTGAACCCAGAACGCAACTGGGGACCCAAATCAAGGGCGAGTGCGGGCAATTTCGACGACAGTGAAAAGCGACGACAAAACCAAGGCAAGAAACGCAAGCAAGATCCCGCAGATCCCGTCGCCATGGAGTTGGCAGAACCTCGCGTAGATCCGAAACAGATCAAGACGGTGAAGGATCAACTGTGACTTTTACAGTTTTTATTCTTAGCCTTATTCATGAACTGCGTTGAATGACGACAAATATGGTGGTTCTTGTTTCACTTGAACAAAATAAATTTATTCTCTCGTTTCGACCTTTTCAGATTTCATATTAATTTAGGTAAACTTAACAGTTGATTGCAGGTAACAAAAATTTGCACTTAGACAGGGAGACTTCTGGATCGATTATCGTCTGTCAAATCGATTATTTCTTGAGAGGGATTCGTTACCAACTACCATTTTCGAAGTGAATCATCGGGAATACTGGGTTAAAATATTACTCTTCCATTGTTAAATCGTCGCTGACGTCTTCGGCCTTAATTGTGATCTCCACCGGTGGAATTGTATTGAGGTAGGCGTGGCGCATTAGATGAACTCCCATGTTCCTAATGACTTCTGAGAGTTCTTCTTCATCTGATGTGAGCTCGAAGGTGTCCATTTCTAAAAGAGCCACTCGCCAGACCTCTTCGAATAAGCGCAACTGCATATCCTTTGAGGTGGGAAATTTGCACATCTGGGGAAGCAAGAAAACGTATTCGTTATGTCTTTGTCACTGCACCTGTAAGCAGCGACCTCAAGAGGATTACCAGGTCGAAGATCTTTCCAATTCCTCGTTCTGGGTTGAGTTCGTTGTCGAATCGGTAGGACACCAAGATCATATCAAAAAGTAACCGGGCGACGGTCTCCACATTTTTCAAGCTCCCACAACTCAACTTGTCTCTTAAGTAATCGAGGATGAGCTGCGAAAGGAAATCAAGTTAGAAACACATTAAAATCCCGTAGGCGTAGGGATCCTCTCCAATCGAAAGTGATCAAAAGAGTGGCCCGAACAGTTTAAGGGAGGATCAATGTCTTGCTCATACAAAATTCATGCGGCTTTAATGTCACAAGACTACCTTTCGGTTTGTAAATTGGTCCCAATGCTCCTTCACTCTTAGGTTTCATACTTCGACAAACGACGAAAATGTAACGTCGAACCGAAGAGAGATTTAAGACCACTTCGGGAGCCTCATACCCCTCCGTCTCTTCCTCTCTCTCCTTATTTCTATCCTAACCTAATGTTTCTATTCCCGTGAGACGGTTGAAGATATAAGCCGAGACGGTGGTGGGCAATCCCTTAAAAAGCTTTTTCCCTCGTTCCAACGCAACGTTGAACTGTTCTTGCTTATCCTGACTTGTCCCAAGCATAAATTTCATTTCTCCTCCTCACTCGAGTCAAAGTACGAGCATGCGGTTCCGTCCACGCAGCTAGATACCGACCTTTTCGCTGCAGAAGAGCAGAAATCCAGCCACATTATCCCTTCGCCACGGACGAGGAACTTTGAATAGCTCATCAAGCACTCTGTTCACGTGTTCGGTACGCCATTTCTTGTTCGCATTCACACACGAACAAATGGCCTGTGCTAGAGTGTAAAACATGGCTTTGCCCTTGAAAAGCAATCAGATTCTCCATGAATTTGCCATCTTGTACGATAAGGTAAAAAAAAAGAACGTATACCTCGTGAAAGTCCTCGGGGTTGGAATCTTCAAAGCGGGACCAGTCGGCATGATTGTTCAATTCTTCCATGACAACGCGTTGGGATCGATTGACGAGGCCTAAAGCTTCGTAATGGGATACATTGTCATCGCAAGTTGGACCTACATTGCGGGTGAGAATTCTTGAAAAATGAGTCCTTCATTGACCCCGTCAAATAACTAAACATATTAACTACCAAACAAGAGGAAGAAAGTCATCGCCTCAGCTCGAGGAGATTGCCAAACGAATCGTCGAATAATTGTCAGAATCCAAGTCTATAAATCAAACAAACCATTGACGTCCTTCTTATTCAGAACTCCCCTACCCGAACTTACCGCCCGTAAGGTGTAGTCTTTGCCCACAAAATCCCACGTGAGAGAGCGCAAAACCAGGCGGAGGTGCATTTCCGAGACGACACACACGTCTTCGCGCTTGTCGGATTTAACGAAGCGCGACAATTGGCTTTGGATTCCAAATCGGAGCTCAGCAGCAGCGATCACTTGCGAAAACTCGGATTCGTCCCAACCGCGCGTGAAAGCATGAAGCATCTGAAAGTACACGATCACCACGAGCGTGTCTTCCCAATCCTCGGATTGGGGCGATTGGGATTGGCAGCTTTTGAGGGCCAAGTCGAAATATCGATTGGCAAAACGAATCCGTTCCTGCGACCCGTACAAGAACGTCAGGCGTTTGCACAACAAGGCGAACGCCACATGAGGCTGAGATTGAAGGCCAATCAGGGCCATGGCCTCGGCTGACTCCGGACTACCCGATGCTAGCGGTGGACTCATGAGCTTCTTGATCGGTGAAGAGGTCAGAAATGTCCGCAAATCCGGCAATCGCACAAGGGCAGGGCGGGACTGTAACCAAGCGGCCACCCATGTGCGAAATACTCGATTAGTCAAACTCAGTTGACCCAAATCAAAGAAGGTCAAGTAATCTAGGATCAAGTAACGAATCTCGAGGGGAATTCCGTGGAAAGGGCCGCAACACGGCACGCCGCTCATGGATTTGCCGCCCTGAATTAAGGGTGAGGGACAAGTGGGTATGCTCTTCGCCGGGAGACGCCTTCGGGCGGACGTAGTGGAGCGACCAGTCTCCGGATGGGGTCCCATGGTGAGGTCTACGGGAAAGGAGACTGCGCCCGCGACCAGACGAGTGGCAGCACTCACCACGGGCGGCTTGGGTTAAAAGGCTAGACAGAAAAGGCGTGGCTTGGGTTTGTTTTTCTCAATAGGGCGTTACTTTCGGACGCCCCAGATGGAATACGGGATCAATCGAGGACAGTGAAGATGGAAGGCACGTCCAAGATGATGAGGAAGGTCTCCAAAACTACAGAGAATTGGCGCCAAATCCCGGACTTGTGTTCATTGAACTGGCTAATTTTGTAGTAAGAACTGGTTACGGCCAGGGTTGCCGGATTTGACTTGAACTCACCGACCATGAGGATTGGAGGAGATAGCTCTCCCCTCTAAAGAAATGTACATTTTTCAAATCAATCGAAAAACGAGATGTGATCCATTGCAAACATGTTTTCTAAAATGTTATTGACGCAACTCTAGATTCATCCATCTCTAAACTAGTGCTGCTGTACCCAACTGTTTGAAGAATTCATTTCCTTTTCAGGAACGAGTTGGACATTCTGACCACAAAAAAAATATCCGGAGAGAATTTGCAATAAAATTCATTTCCAATTTTACACATCTTCTGCTATATTTTTTCAATCATTAAGGACATGAATTAATTGAAGTATCACCTAGAGCTCCTCTTCAATAGGGGATGTCAAGTAAAGGAAATTCAAGGAAAAATGTGGTCCGGCTCCCTGATTTTGGGCATTTGGGGAGAGAGAATAAGACAAACATCACAGTCAACTCGCACCATTAGCCCATTGAATTTTTGATAATCAAGTGATTTTGAGCAAGTTGTGTAATAAAACCCTTGAGCATGTTTGGTGTTAATCAGTGAATGCACTCTCGAATTGGCTCAAAACCACAATGCTAATTGGCTAAACAAGCATGTAAAATGGAAAAAATGTCAAAATCCAATGCATGCACAGTACGGTTTGGATGGGCATGTTGTCTTGGATTTTACTCCATGGAATAACGTCATTGTCCATGAACGAGCTTACTTGACTAGCCCTATACCTTTTTTGCGGACTTCCTTACCGCTGCTGGGAATGGGATCCCAGGCAGTTCAAGAGAGGTTCGAAAAAGGTATGAATCTTACTTGATTTTACATTCATATGATATTTGATCCTTCAACGAATTAGAGTTGGCGGATCTGGTTAGCCCTTGAATGTAGGGTGGATCAGGTATTTTGATCAAAAAAATGTCAGTCTGACTTGAAGGGTGCAACTGGATCAGCACTTACAGCAAATAGAACAATGAGGGAGCCCGAGAAAGAACAGAGTTGGACCTCATTGTTCATACTAGCCTGGATTCCCGAAGGCTTAAAGGTGCCCTCAAAACGCACTGCCATTGACCTTAAAACCTTGAGTTGAGACAAAGCTCATGAATGCTTTTGAAAACATGTAGTATCAGATACCTTTCAAACCTTCTCTGAATACTGTACAGTCCCAACCATTCAAGCCTTTCCCAATACAAAAGGTCTCTCATACCTTTTGTGGCAAAACATCTTTGGACCTGCTCGACCTTTTGCAAACCTGCAAATAGCATTGTGATATTGAGCAAATTTGATAGTGCGTTCACCGAATTACTCCAAACATATTCATTTTGTTAGGTTTTGTAGCACAGTTCACTCAAAATCACTCAATTATTGAAAATTCAATGGCAGATGGTGCTAGTTGACTGTGATGTTTGTCTTAGTTCTCCCGCCACAAAATGCCCAAAAACTGGGTGCCAGACCACATTCTTCCTTGAATTTCCTTCACTTAACATCCGCTATTGGTAATTTCTCGTTACAAGCCCTTCCCAGAAATGAAAAAGTGCAAAAATTTCGTTAACCTTCCATTGCACATTAAAACAACTTTTTTGACAAGTCCAAAAACGGGACTCGGCAATTTACGGGAGGCATCCCTAACCATTTTGATGTGAATATAAGATAAAAATGATTTAGTTTTTTGGCTATATTGCCAATTCTTGTGGATCATGCAGCGTTTTGTCCTTCCGCCCATTTCAAGACACTGGTACACATAGTCACCTCATCATACCAATGTTGACAGATGTTAAGAAAGGTTGGAGGTCACAAGTAATTACCAACTAGTCATTTAGAGGCTAATCAGTACTTGAAAATAGCCACTTAGAAGCCACCATTTGTACTCTTTTTGTAATTGTAAAGTAGCTTTAAGGCACGGTTACATTTCTTGCCACTTTTATCAATAAATCATTAATTTTAATTTGCTTGTGCTGGGTTGGAGCCGGTTGGAGCGGTATCAAAATATAACATTTTCAAAAGTATGAATTATGAGCTCAAAATTACATCCACAATTCTACATTTATGGTTTTATCCCTTCATAGATCAGTTTAACGAGGCCAATATTTGAGGCTCATGTTGAATGTACAATAAGCAGCAAATCAAGACACATCATGGGAATAATTAATGGACTTCTTTCTCATATTCATTCCAACCAGGGCTTGAACCGCTACTGAAAAAAAGTAACGCGTACTGTTACCGATGCTTTTTGGAAAAAGAAACGCGTTACCGTTACTCTTGTTGCAAAAGAGGGCCTAAAACTGCAAAAAAATATTTATGCAGTTTTTTTTTAACGTTTAGTAAATGTGACGTGAAACAAATGAATCCCGTGATTATCATTTGATTCCAGTTTCAAGCAAATTTTCTGAAAAGTTTTTCTGTAATTTTTTGTAATTTTGGGGATTTTTGGACACCCTTACTTTTCAACACTTTTGGACATGGGTGGACAAAAGTGCTCACCCTGCCTCCATTGGTATTCGTCCTGCATATATAGTCTTAGGTATTCGTACTTCACCTAAAAACCCTGCAATTCATCCATTTGTGTTGATGACCCATGTGTTTGGGTATTTTTCAACAAACTTAATGAGGCTTCTAACCACCGTATAGTCTAAACGAGCCGCAACACATTTGCAGCAACTGGCAAAACCTGTCCTTCCAAACATCCATGGAATGGAACAAAAAGTTTCTAAAACCTATTCTGTACTGAAAATACGGAATAGAACAAACCAAATAGACCAAGAATGAACACATGAAATGAAGAAACAAAATCATGAAAGAATAAATTTTAAATAAAAAATGCATGAATTAACTTAAATTGGGATAAAACATTGAGTGAAGAAAGATGTGTAAGGCGACATGAACATATGGAGGGAAAACGTCATACCGCGATATTAGGGCAAGAAGTACTCTGTACAAATGTATGCAGTACTCCTTGACTAGAGATAGGAAGAAGTTAAAGCTGAAAAGCAAGAATAGATATTTTACCTTTAGCAGCCATCCCTCTAGTTACGCAACACAATCACACATCCAGTGTGGCCTTTCTTTCACAGGATCGACAAAACTTGAGATGAGAATGAACTCTCTGCTGAGTTGCATGGCGCTATCTCAATAGATTGCAAGTCACAAGCCTCTAAGATATGTTTATGTCATGTAAGGTTATCGGATATTTTCATTCTACCACTATCTGTTTTCCGCTTAGCTGCTTTAACTGATGCAGATAGCGGCAAGAAATACTTCTGTCTTTTGAAGGAGAAATTTCAGTTAGGAATTCGGAATGTCCAAACACTTGCCTCCCCACATAATGTCTAATTGGTCAGCTGCAATCACCACAAATTTATATTGAGCAAGGCATAAGTCGTTCCTCAATAAAAGAAACAGGTTACAGTTACAACTACTTTGGCCAAAAAGAGCAAATTGTCACCACGGTGTTCAAAAAGCCCCATCAAGTTTCCAGAGAAATTCCCAAACACATTTTGGCAATTTCCTGCCTCGGAAAATCATAGGGAACAGCTTTCATTTTATTGCTTTATGGTATTCTAGCCCACATAAAAAACTTAAATGCCTAAAAATATTATAAAAACTAAAATTTTCAAAACCCTGTTCAATAGCGATACTTATACCTATACCTACATACCTATTTAATAACTATCCGATATTTTACGTCTTCAAAAGCATCCATGAGCTTTGTCCCAACCCAGGATTTAGGGTCAATTTTAGTGACCCTGGGGGTTAATGTGCGTTTTGAGAGCACCTTCAAGTCATCGCGAATCCAGGCTAGTTCGAACAATGAAGTCCAATTAACTTGTTTCTCGGGCTCCTTCATTGTTAAGTATGCTTCCGTCTAATATTTGTCATTTGTAAGCCTTATTGATCCGGTAGCATCCTTCAAGTCAGACTTGAACAAATTTTTAGATAGCATTCCAGATCAACCCTACATTCAAGGACTAGCTCGGTCTGCCACCTCAAACTCGTTGGTAGACCAAATATCATATTAAGATTGAAAGGTAATAAATAGACGAATTATAACCTTTCATTTTAATAGTACTGGGGATTACATTCCCTGTAGCGGTTGAAAAGCCAGTGAAAAAACTAACCAATTAAAATTGAAGGCACCCTAAGTCCAAGGTGTTTGTTGGCAACTGGTCAGGCAAAGGAAAATGATTTTGTAAAAGTTCCATAATCAGAAAAATCCGATAAAGAACTTTTTCCGATTACATTTTCACTTCAAAATGACGTTCGGAACAGACCAGATTGAACCATTTCAATGAACCATGGAGGGGAAATCTGGAAAACCTCTCATCATTATTCACGATAAGCGGCATAAAAGTTGCCAAATCTCCCAAACTGTGGCTTGCGTCGGCCCATTGAAAGAAATTGCTCCAAGTCCAACTGCCGGCTGTTTCCTTCAACAATTCTCCCAACCGACTAACAAACACAGACAGACTTGATGTATCCTACGAAGAATCATCCTCTCCGTGCTTTACAGTATTCGTACTACCAGTTGTTCGAGTTCATGTTCATTTTGGAACAAGAAGACAAGAGTGCTCTGGCTATCTGGTGGCCGGTTGACTAGGGATGTGGCTTTACAACAAGGGGAAAACTTTCCTGTGCTCGTGGTCGTAAATAGTTTACGACTCTTAGGTAACAAGGGCTAATGAAAGTACTGCTCGTCCTTCCTACGTCGTACACACAGTGCGTCGAATCGAAGTGGGGAAGAGGAAAACCAACGTAGGAACCTCGCCTGGCTCGCGTTTCTTATTCTAGCCTCGATCAGGGGAACAAGTCAATCAAGGCATCGGAAATTGCAACTCATCAATATCGTTGGGCTCCACTTCTGACGGGATAGATTGTTTCGTGGCAATACTTTGGGAAGGAAGCCAGTTGGTCGTGGACACAGCGTATGTCCTGAATAGCGGAAAACTGCTAGTACCAGACCGAATACTCTGCAAACCGAAGCCACGGCCATAATTCTCCGGAGCAATAAAGTTTTGTTTAGAAAGCTGGTAATCGCACAGCTACTGAGGATGCACTGACGATCCCGCAGATGTGACATTCTTCCTTGTTTGTTGGATCTGGACTCTAGGGAACTATTTACCACACGTGGTGTTGTTTGCCAACTCTACAATTCCCTCACATGTCTGACGTTCATTGATACAAAAGAGAGAGAGAGAATACAACCAAGGTCTGGATGAACATTCGTTTTCATTATTAAATTCATCAGAGCTCGCCCCATTCTCCCGTTTGTTTGAGTTCATGCTGTCACCTCCACCACCAGCTAGACGAACTTGGAGCTCCTTCAAAGGGCTTTCGAACGGCCTCGAATGGAAAGATAATATCAGTGAAAATGAGAGCAGAGGCCCGCCCAGCAACGCTGTCCAATGTGTCGCTGAAATTTTAATGCATTATTTATTTGTCAATTCCCAAAGTGACTGCCCGGGGTCTCTTTTGAATTCATGAATATGATGAGTATCTATCAAACCATATTGATTTGGGTCTGACTTTTTTAGAGCATGTCAAACCACTGCGTCATTTAATGCATACGTATATAATCATTTGGCCGCTAAGTCGGGTTTTGAAACAATTTTCAATTTTCGTCGAGCTCAGACTCCTTCTGAGAATCTCTTTTTATTCGTTGATGATTTGGGTTACTGGTGATGGTTTACAAGACGGTACGGGAGTTGCAAGAGACCCAACCGGTCTTTGAGAGGCCCTTTTAACGAGACCAACTTTAGCAGTATAAAGCTTAATGCCGAATGAGCTTCCTTCCTTCTAATCTCCTGACGCTTGACGAACAGACAGAAGGCCGTCAAAAGTGACACGGTTTTAATTAATTTTACCTTTTTTGTGTCTGATTTTTGAGTGAGCGTCTGTTTACTCGAGGGATATTACTATTCGAATTCAGGCCGTTGTGCAAAAGTATCGGAACACCCAGGAATGTCAAACTTTCAGCTTTCCATGTCGGCCGTTGCAAACTTAGTCTGTAATTGCTGTATGAAAGTATTTATGTATGTATGTTTGTGCAATAGTAGTATCAAAAGAGATGAATATTGGGAATTGTGAGGAGTATTAAAATGACGTCAAAGGGGTTGAAGTTAGAGGGAATAGTTTACCATTTGGTTCATTTCGTCACTAAACGTCAACAGAAAATGATCAGGTTTGAATCTAAAACACAGACACGTTTTTACTTGATAATGTAAGGGGGGTTATATCTGTTCATGCTTCGTACTTGGCATGCATATTTCTTTTCCAGATACAGACAACTGCTCATTATCTTGTACACTGCTAGCTACGTGATGGTGAGAGCCCCATCCCCCAATTAAGGATATTTGTCCTCCATGTTACACATATCATATACTGTTAGCTCACCCTCGGGATCGACCTTATGTTCGCTCGTTTGAATAGTCAAAGTAGCAACTTATACCATGATAAAATACCACATTGATGCTATGGATTGGGCTTCCTCGGGATCGAACCGGGTGTGCGACATGAATGCTCTACAACTACTTACAATTAGGCGTTAGCCTGCTTATGGTCTCTAATATTTGAAATATAGTTGGAATCAAATCATAGCTTTCAAGTTTCTCCCATAGATGAAGGAAGCAACAACAAGGGCAAACATTGGCAAGAATTAAGAATTGATAATTTTCAATTCATTACCACAGTGGTACAATTATCGTTCGAATCTTTTGCCATTTTATTTTGAGTCTATTAAAGCCTGGCTTTGATCTAATGGAGTTTTCGAATCACATGATTATTCTGGTTAGTCTCGAGAAAAAGTCAAAATTGGGCCAAAGCACAAAAAAAAATTGTTAGGTATGGATGGTATGAACCAGGGTAGTAGTAGTGTCACCAAGAATTGAGATGGAGTTTATACTTAGATTGTGTAGTTTAGGCGTGTGGGGTGACTCTTCAGTAAATGAATTTAGCGCCATTTAATTTATAAATTTTCTTTTGTGCTTTAACAATGTCTGTCTAGTCGAATGAGTTTTGGTCAAACGAGTTCCGTTAAACGAATTTTGATTTAATGAAAGTGAAAACCTTCTTGAGGTTTGGTGGATTCAACAAAGTGAAGCGACGCGTATGATATAAGTGTTTAAGCTCGGGGCGATTTAAAAGAAGCATAATCATATTTGATTGCTAATTGTAAACCTTTTAGGTAAATTGTGTTCTTATTGTTCATTGTAATCTTTCTATTTGAACTGACGCCCTCATGATTTGCACTCGAATGTCATTTGCTCATTCAAGGACCCATGGAATTTCAACAGTTCTTCATGTATTTCCATTCTTCAAAGGTTCTCCTAATCACATTAGAATAGCTCTTTACTCAAGGTGGTAAAATCAACGGCAAAAAGTATGTTATCTGCCTAAAACTGATTGGAAAATTTCAAATTAATGATTTACAGCAATCAATTGCCACTCGTCAGTGACAAAAAGCATTTGTGTTTTTACTTTCGGTTTATTTTAACATTCGAATTTTCAGAAGAAATGTTACGTCAGTAAGCTCTGGGTACACGTTGTTATTAATTTCGATCCCAGTGTTCTATTTTAGTGATCTCTCTTTAGTGCTAAAGTTTATCTGATCTTATCGTTGATCTTTTTTTGCCTTCCCTCAGAAGGTCCTTCAAAGTGGGGAAAATTATTAGCGGTCCACCGTGGTATTGTGACAAATTTCTGACATCGCCAGAAAAAAATGTTTGGAACCCGCCCAGGGCCTCGTAAAAAAGGAGAAGCGTTGCCCTTCGACACTTTTTGTTTTGTAAACTTTTCATGAAATTGGATTTCATGAAAAAGGTTAAAGAAATTATGTCGGTATCAGAAATATCGAAGATGTGTTTCTACTCGCTTTAAAATCTGGATTGATTAGGTAGTTAGAACAAAGCTTTAAAGACTTCGAAGTATGGCAAGTGCATTAATACCAGTCAAATTGAAAAGGTAGCTAGCTTTTGGGTATATTTGGAAGCACGTGTCATTTTACAGTTTAGTAGAATCCATATCTTCTTTTTAGAATTGAATGATCTAGTTGAATGGTGAGCCAGACTGAACCAGGGACCAGTAACACGACTAGGTTTGGTCAAGTTATCCCAAGGAGGCTGAATCCCATTGGTAAAACGAATTGGACATGTTGGAACTTATTCACGCTGAAGACTTCAATGGAAGTTTTCAAGTGTAGGTTGACTTTTGGTCCAGAAGTGTCAGCCATGTTTATTCCGGCTGAATTTCGTGCCACACCATTGAAGTCTCAATATTGGGCAAGGTGGCTCTGTCACCCTACTCTTGTGTTGAGTTTCAAATGAAACATATAAATCATAAAATAGCAAATTTCCTTGTTCTATGTCTCATTGAATGTCATATTTTTTTGGTTCCTTTATTTCTTTGCTTGCGTTACGTAGGTTGACCAGGCAACATTTGTGGCTCCTCTCTGCACATGATTTACACACATGGTGCATTTATGATGAAGATGTAACAATTCAAGCCAAGTGACAGATATCCAATTCAATAATCGATGTTGGTCAACATCGTAGCATAAACCAAATTTACAAAGCTTTCACCTTTAATATATGAGCAAAATATTTTTTTCAACAACAATCACAAACATCACACAAATAAAGTACAGATTGGTTGTTTACAGCTCCACCAAAGATTCTATCAGATACCAGATAATTTTAAACAGAGTTATATGAATTGGATCATTCGTGTAAGAAAAAAGATGACTCCCTTTTATGCGTGTATGTATCCTAGTAAATGTTACGTTTAGTGAGGGTTCATGTTGCAACGAAAACTTTTAGAATGACCCATTTGTCAATTCTAAATAGCCTACTAGTCTATGAGGTGCCAAGTGTGAATACCCAAAAGTTGAATCCCTCTCAGAGACGAGAGTTCCTCAGAGTTACTTTCCTCTCCCCGTGTCACTATTTAGCCGGCTTTTTGTCAAAAACATGCATGAAAGCAAGAAAATACTCTTAGTAAAATATGCATTTAATGTCATCAATATTGAGCCACGGTAAAGTTACTAACAGCTTCTATCCAAAAGGAAAGCAAAGCACAGAACGAATAGTTATGTCTGACATTTTCTCAGGTTCACTCTAGTCGAAAAGAAGCACGACAAGGGTGATAAAGGTTGAAACCATAAAAAATCAGGTCCTTTTGAGTTTAACGGATTGGTTTTACGAATGGCTTCGTTAAAGTGCTGCTGTTGTTGCTCGGTGGATGGATAAAGGTGTTCTCTTTCAAGCACTACCATCACCACCACCATCATGGCCACCATTGAGTTGGTTGCACGCTCAGCATAGGGTCAGAGCAATGCCCGATGGATGGCGATCTGTTCAGTTTGAATAGGCTCGAAATCTTGAGCGCAACCAGAAGAGGGTATCTTGTGGTGTTCAGATTTGGGCAACTGCATGGTATGGTAGGTACTCTGTTGAATAGTATGTCTCAAAATTATGATCCATTGCCAAAATCCACCACGAGATAAGTGAAACATCATTGTTTCAAGCTCCATTGGACTTTGTGCTGACTCTTTATGAACGCTTTCGGATTAAATAGATGGATAGGTTTAACAGCAGGTGCAGAAATCGTATAAAAACCATAAACTTTTTCCTGTAACTTTTTCAAGGGTCGTAATTTATCTGTTCACGTGCATGCCTTTATTTGCGGGGATGTAGAAGAAGGTGAATTACATTGATGACGTTTAATTAAAGCGAACCTCAACCTTACAAACTATCAAAGACAAACTACACAAAGAAAAGCGGAATAAATGAGCTTCCTTCATGAATCAGAAACGTAGGCTAATTTTTTTTTTTTCAGATTGGAGAACAATATGACTTTTGGGTCAAAGCGCATGCGCTAAAGTCGTCGTTCCTCCTCTTGTAACTTGTAAGCGTATATACGGTATGTGTGTCTGTCTGTGCACTGGGTACCTCTAGTATTGTACACTACAGGGTGGACGAAAGGCAAAATACCCAACCACGTTCCACTGGGTCTGCCTATGGTTGGTGTTCAGCGAACGAGTCAAAATCTGTCACCACGGGGGGTCAGGTGAAAAGATTGTTCTGCACTCTTGAAGGGTTTCTATCAAATTTTCAAGATTATTCTTTTACAAAAAGGGCATCTCAAATCTTTTCCAGTCCATTTGATAGATGCATACAGGTGGTAAATTGTGCTCGTGACAAAAATTTTCCCACCTCTTAAACCAACGGCAGCCTACAAAAGTACGGCACATTGACCGCAAAATATGGATAAAATGTTGTTCATAGAAGGCTCGATAGTGTTTAATTTTCTGGAAAATTGAGTTCCTTTCCCAATTTGTACATCAAACAGGCCACCAAAGACAAATGCCCTTCTAGCTAGACACTTGTAGCCCCAGCGCACCCCATTATTTTTGGGGAAAGGGGGGAGCAAGGCAATATGTTTTAGAGGGATATGAAATAGTAGTGGAATTGGATATTGCCACGGGAAAAAAGCGAGAAGATAGACAAGACGAGAGACAGGAGAGAGCCAATAGCACGAGGAGGGCAAAGAAATGTCATTTTATGCTGTATTGTGTTCCCTGAGTGAAGAGTGAAGAGCCCCGAACTTTCCTCCTCTCCATTTCCTCGGTCTTCGTTCCAGTTCGCACTCCTGGCTCAGCCTTCTTCCAATGCTTGGCTTAGAACAAGGATGGCCTCACCTTGATTCCAGCGAGTGAGTGCCGGGAAAAATACTCGAAATGGTGGGAGATTGCTCGCTTGTCCTCCCATTTTCCACGACTCAGAGGGTTTGCTCAAGGTATGCTGCCTCCAGCTTCTACTGGTCCAACCAAGGCCACTACTTCTCCTTTGGCAGTGTACTCTTTCTTTCTGCTGAGCTCATATAAGGCCGTCATATTAGTGTCTGAGGAGCAGAGAAAGGAAGCAATGCAGTACTACTGAGCATTCTACGTGTACGTATGTACTACTTCCCGCACAAGAACCATCTCGAGCACAACACGAGGGAGTGAAGAAGCCAAACTATATTTGAGCTTCAGTTTCGCGGTCATTGGGTTGGTTGATGTTGTTGTTGTTGTTGTTGTTGTTGTTGTTGGCGGTGAATGGTGGAGAATGGTGGAGAATGGTAGGGGTATGACCGAAGGAACTTTGCCTTTGCGCCCCTAACCCACCTTGACCACTGCTTCACATCAGCCAAACCAAGATTGACTTGGAAAGGGTCCATGGAAATAGACGTTCCAATACTGCAGGCACTCCACCATTACACGTGGCCTCACAAACTCACAAACTCTTCTCTCACACATACAAACACAGCCACATACTCTGACGATACGAGGAGCCACCACTGACTACTTCTCTATGTGTGTGCGTGTGATCCCCGATCTGGTTCTTTTTCCTCTTCCTCTCGTCGGGAGGCTCATTGCTCCAGTTTCTCCTCCTATCTTCCCTATTCCCTGGTTTGCTCCCTTCATTCCATCTTCTCGTCCCAAAACACAAAAGACCCTCCCGTCCTTTCAAGTCTCTGATACCAACTACTACCTTGGTTCGTATGGTTGGTTATCCACCAGGGTAAAGGGAAAAAAGCCTGTTCTGCTGGGGTTGAACACTTCTTCACAATGGGCTTCATTAGAAACCTTGGAGACCTGATGATACCACAACGCTGGGATGGCACGCACCAGGAACAGGGATAGTTCGGGGAATGTTTGCAATAGTAAAAATGTAAGAGCAACAAGCCAATAGCCTCTACTAAAGATATTACTTTTCCATTTCTTGAACAATGACAGATCTCCAAAATGTGCACCCATCAATTGGTTTCAGGTAGATTGTTAGCTATTCTAAAGATCCTTGATCAATCCGTGACAATTTGCTTTGAAGATGATGCCATCCCTTCCCACTTCTATTTTGATTCCTCATCCAACCAATTGGTGAGAATTGAAAATCTACTACAAGTGAAAGGGTCAATATTTTTCAAAACATCTTTTGAACCCAATTGTCCATATATTTTGGCAATCGAATTGAAAGGCTACTTCTCAAGCTTTGGGTGGGTTTTGGGTTGTCAATAGTAACCTGTCTTTCTCATGCCTGCTCTCTCTCTCTCTTTCTCTCTCTTTCTTTCTCTTTCTTTCTCTTTCTCTCTCTGATCAAAGACAGAGCTGAGAAGTGAGTCGAAGTCGACCGCGATAGTGGGAAAACCTGGAAGGACCCCTGGGATTTCTATGAGCAGTCATTGTGGTATATCGTTAGGCATTCAATTCCTCTCTCCTTTCTCCTAACAACAACAACAACAACAACAACAACAGCAGCATCACCCGCTACTACCATCAGCACTATCACGTATAGAGATCGAGTATTGGTACATTGAGCCAGCACACATACACACGTACACACATATTACATATGGAGGTTGAGCCCCCTCGTTTTTATCCGACTTGCATTTGAGCCCAAATGGGAGTTCATTGCAGCCCCTCCGTTGTTGGTTGTTCTTCGTAGTCGTTGGGTCGTGGGTCGGCCTACTAATACTGTACAGTCAGTGGTTGTACCGCACAATAGGTGACTCCTACAGAAGTTTTTGCAAGGGATGAGATCGGAATCAATTGGTTCCGTCTCTCAGCGAAAATGAAGTGTCCTTATTCAATACTCAAGTTTCATCTGGGCTCGAATGGCTCCTTTCTTTGAGCTTGATTTCGGGGGAAGGTGGTGGGCATTTCCTACGTGCACATACTTGATAGTATGTACTAATTAGTTATAATTAATTCGTGTTCATCAGACAGTACCTCACCGAAAAGAGAAGAATATTCGGCCTTTCTGTTTTGCTTCGCCACAAATGTGAAGAGCGAACGAGAGAGAAGGGCCAAAGGATGAAAGAGAGGAATGAGAAGAGGA
Source organism: Tigriopus californicus (assembly GCF_007210705.1). Classification (NCBI taxonomy): domain Eukaryota; kingdom Metazoa; phylum Arthropoda; class Copepoda; order Harpacticoida; family Harpacticidae; genus Tigriopus; species Tigriopus californicus. Next base: position 7,950,389 of record NC_081449.1, on the reverse strand, counting down.
GGATGAGACTTGCTGCAACAGTTTGGAGGATCCCTCCCCCCCTTCTCCCCACCATCATTCTCTCTCTCTCTCTCTCTCTTTCTCACTCCCCTTCGCCTTCGTCTCTTTTCCTCGAGAGTTCATTCCTTTGGTAGGTTCGCCCACGTCTCCCCTCCACCGAGTGTGTGACGAAGAAGAAGGTAAAAGAGCTCAGCTGGAGACCTCAGTCAAAGGGGACTTCTTGCCTGGCACCAGTCGATCCTTTTCTCTCTTCTCGTCTCTTCCACTCCTCTCCTTCTCTCTCCGTCTCTTCTATCCACGTCGTTGTCCGTAGTATGTGCTGTTGAGCAGGGTTCGTCCCCACGTTCTACGTTGAAACCTTCTGAAGAGAGAGAGAAAGAGAGAGAGAGAGAGAGATACAGTAGAAACGGGCGCTTTCGAAACCCCTTGGTGTGCTGGTCTCCGGCATTGCCTGTTGTTGGCTTCATAACGAGTCAGTCGATGGGTAGCTCAGTCGGCAGAATGCCATGTAACAAGAAGCAAGGACGGTCCTTCCACATTTTGCACGTTTCGATTTGCCTTATGAATACTTGTCGATTTTTCATTACAACACTCGAGAGTAAGTGGAACCTTAACCGTTAGTGCAGAACTGAGTGTGCTCTACTCTATAGTGCTACAGTGGTGGCTGAAAGTGTGTGCGTGTGGGTATGTGTGTGTCGTCAAAACCCGGTCAACAAATCTAAACCTATGTCCACAAGCGAACCAAAAGGTACGAGTACGGGATCGTAAAGTTTTACAATCTGTTTAATCTTTTGATTGCCCACAATTGAATCTTGGGCTTATGTTTCCTATCATGTGAAAGGATCTTGGGGTCTACACACAGTCCCCCAAGCATGTCATGATGAGGGCTTTCAGTTCATTGGGATAGAGTAGATCAAAAACGGAGGCATAGAGCGGTGAAAAAAGTTTCCCGTGAAATCTTTACCCTGCTCCATTGTGCTGATACACCCAAATGAATGAAGACGGTAACACGAATTAATTTGTACTTGTACACCAACCACAAAGGGGGCGTTTCCAAGACGATGAAACCACTCATTTTCGGGCGTTAATGGTATCATTATCTCCTTCCAGTTTGAAAGGGCGATGTGCTCAAAGATGGGCCAAGGGGCAATTTAAGAAGAATGCCGCCGACATGAAAAACCACATCGTTGGCGCGTGCTATCTTCCGAGCAAGAAACAATTGCTCCCTCAACCGCCGTTTACGATCACGCCTCCCGATGATCCACCGGGGATGAGATCATGAAAAGTTCGAGTGTGGTAACTTGTTTACCCTTTGTCAATGCAAAGCTACTTGTGAAGAGGTCAACTGAGATCACGTCCGTCGATATGAATACCTCGGGTGCAACCGAAACCAACACCATTTTGAGAAAAGTGCCGACACCGACTCCGCTCGGAGACTCGAACAACAATAACAGCAACAACAAAGATCTGCGATTACCGAACGTGACCCGGAGGTCGATCACGCCGGACAAGAGAGATTCAAGGCGTTCCAGAAGTTCGCCTTTCTTTCGGAGTGAGGCGAACAGTGTTGGTTGCCAAGCATGGATTGATAAGCGCTTGCCGTTGATTCACTCCTTACTTTTTCTATTATGTTTGTCAGTGTATTGGAACTCGCTGGATGGTTCTTTTGTATTTGACGATGTGACGGCCATCCGAGACAATCGAGACTTACGCCCTCATGTTCCGTGGCAGAACCTCTTTGCCAATGACTTTTGGGGAACTCCGATGTACAAGGAGCATAGCCACAAATCATATCGCCCTCTGACAGTTTTAACTTTTCGTTGGAACTATGCACTTCATGGACTCAACCCTATGGGCTATCATCTCGTCAATGTGATACTACATGGGATCGTAACTCTTGTCTTCTTTAATGTTGCCAGAGTCTTAGTTTTATCGTCCACCGTGAGCTTGACCGCTGCCACGCTATTCGCACTCCACCCGGTAAGCTCTCAATTGTCTTTGGACATATGACCATTCCTCACGCTATCTATCCCCCTTTTCATGCTCCTTTGGAAGGCCACGCAAATTTATTCGCAGTATTGGCTTGCCATTTCGGTGGTGTCTAAAGCAACCTGTACATAGTACAATAGTCAGTACCGCGAGCTAGCGAACGAGTGAGGAGTCTGTAGTGCGCATCTATTTATCTATGTGTCTGTACTATCCATGAATTTGTCTTGTCCTGATCGCATCTTCTCTATTGCAGATTCACACGGAGGCTGTGAGTGGCATTGTGGGACGAGCCGAGCTTTTGTCCTCCTTTTGGTACCTGATGGCTTTTTTATCCTATACCAAAGCAGCCGGTCGTTCCAAGCGAGGCCAAACGTACCCGGTCGCTAACGGCTACAGTGGCAACTATTTTCACAGCAACAACAACAACTCTTTTCACCACAACTACCATAGTTCTTCAAGTAGTGGTACGGGGAGCAGCGGTAACACCACCACCACCACCAACAACAACAACAACAGTAGCAATTCAAGTTGTGCGCCAAAGAAACCCTTTCCGTGGAGTTGTCAAGCCACTTCGGCATCATGGGCCTCTTTCATGTGGTCCCTTCTGTTTATCACCATTGCTTTGTTGTGCAAAGAGCAAGGCATTACCATCCTGGCTGTTTGTGTCATTTACGAGCTGTGCATCACACAACGCTTACTTCTCAGCCTACCCACATCAGAGTTCCTGACAATGCGCTCCGTTCTAAAGGGCGGAGGAGGAGGAGCAGGAGGAAAGTTCTCGCCTCAAACTAAAGCCTCTTGCCAGAGAATTTGTGCATTGGTCTTAACCGGCCTGGTTCTTATGGTGATGCGATTGAAAATTATGGTTCAACTTCCCAATTTCTATACTTACGACAATCCAGCGGCCACGGCCTCTGCTCCGACCAAGCAGTTCACGTTTGGATACTTGACTGCTCTGAATGCATGGCTGCTACTCAACCCGAGCCATCTCTGTTGCGACTGGACCATGGGAACTGTGCCACTAGTCACCTCGCTGACCGACCCACGACATCTGAGTACAATAACTTTGGTCCTGACCCTGGCTGGGCTCATCCATCGCATCTTGAAAAGGGACAGATGTCAAAAAGAACTCCCGGTCGTTCTCGCTCTGACCGTGATCCCATTTCTGCCTGCTTCCAACCTGCTCTTTCCCGTTGGGTTTGTGGTGGCCGAGAGGGTCTTATATCTACCCTCGATGGGTTTCAGCCTCCTCGTGGCCATTGGATGGCACAAGTGTCACAAACGTCTTTCCACATTAAGGGACTCCAATGGCAGGAAAATCTTTACCCTCCTGTGGCGTCTGGGACTTGTGTTCTGTTTAGTCAGCCATGCTGCGAAAGTCTGGCTTCGCAACCTGGATTGGAAAGACGAATACGCGTTGTTCAGCTCGGGTCTGAAAGTGACGGATCGAAATGCCAAGTTGTTCAGCAACGTGGGACACGCACTTGAGAAACAGGAGCGCTTCGGAGAGGCTCTTCAATATTTCCATCAGGCTGTTATGGTTCAGCCTGACGATATTGGGGCGCACATTAACGTGGGCAGGACTTTGAATCATATGAAACGCTTTCAAGAGGCAGAAGTGGCTTACACCAAGGCGAAGAACCTCCTTCCCCAATCCCGAACTGGCGAGACCTATTACGCCCGCGTGGCTCCTAACCACTTGAATGTGTTCCTGAATTTAGCCACGCTCATATCTCGGAATGACTCACGACTCGAGGAAGCCGATCTCTTGTACAGACAAGCCATTTCCATGAGAGCAGATTACACCCAAGCATACATTAATCGGGGCGATATTCTCATCAAGCTGAATCGGACGCGAGAGGCTCAGGCTGTTTATGAAAAAGCCCTCTCATTTGAGCGGGGTAATCCTGATCTGCTGTACAACATGGGTGTGGTCATGTTAAATCAAAACAAGATCTCTCAGGCTCTGAACTACTTCGATCTGGCTCTGAAAGAAGATCCAGATCACCGTCAGGCGCTTATGAACTCTGCCATTTTAATTCAAGAGACGGGTATCCGCCAACTCAGACGGGTGGCCATTGAGCGTCTAATGAAAATCGTCGGCCCGGATGGACCGGATACCAAGGATGTGAATGAACGGGTACTCTTCAATCTGGCCATGCTTCATATGGACGATGGGGATCTGCCTTCGGCGGAGAGTTTCTTCCAAAAGGCCATTCAAGCCCAACCGGATTTCCGCTCTGCCCTCTTCAATTATGCCCTTCTTTTGTCTGAAACGGGTCGAGCTGCTCAAAGTGGTCCTCTTCTCCATCAATTGATTCACTATCATCCCGACCACGTCAAAGGGCTCATTCTTCTCGGAGATCTGTACGTCAATCACGCAGGAGACTTGCACAAGGCTGAGGAGTGCTACCGAACCATCTTGAAGTTAGAGCCCAATCACGTCCAAGGGAGGCACAACCTCTGTGTCGTGTTATTAGAACAGGATCCCAATCGTCTGGAGAGTCTCGTGAAAGCCAAGGAATGCCTCGAATCCGTCAGAGAATCCGCACCCAACGAGGATTACATTCTCAAACATCTTGGCATCGTCGAGGCCAAAGTTGAGTCCCTGACCGAGTCCATTCGCCTTTCAGAGCATCACTCACATTTTCCAGAAATGCCTTAATCCCAGACTTTCAGCCCAGAAACCAAAAGAGAGAGAGAGAGAGAAAGAAAAAGAAAAAGGAAGATAGCAAGACAGACACGTCACGCACAGAGCAAAAAGACAGAAAGAGCCTCCTCACCTTTACTTAAAGGTAGAAGAGCTACACGGAGAGAGGGGGGAGGGCGGGGGGGGGCCGAGTGCTGATGTCTTTCAACCGAAGTCTTATTCCTATCCCAATCCCTTTTCTGCACTCCCACATTACAATCAATCGTTTATCATCGTCATATCTACATATTCTACGTACACCTCCCAACCCCACAACACAAACACATCCTCCTGGTCCCCATTTATCTATCTTTAACCCCTTCGTGATACCTTTCCTGATCCTCATGAATGCAAATTCCAAAGACCAGCCAAACGTTTCCTTTAGTCTGGCGGCCATGTCAAAAACTATTCCCCTTCAAATGCAAACGCTCCATGTGATAATCTAAGCTGCGTGTAGTGTGTATCTGATAGCTAGCTACTACTTGTTCAAAGATAGGAAAGATGAGACTTCTTCTACTACTACGTACTTCAAAGGCCTGGCCTCAATCGAAGACAAGTAGTTAAATGGTCTATTCTGACCGTATCTGTTTAATGTCATCCACTAATCAATTATTTTCAGTACTTGTCAACCAACCACGTGTGTATTCTTTCAGTATTAATAAAAACCTTCCCTACCCTGTATCAAGTGTTTGAGAGACGCTTAATCTGGAAAGCCAGTTAAAGTGTTTCACGTGAGGAACAAGGCGGGATCATATGTTTAAAATGTTTTTCATATTGCACGTTTTTAAGAGATACATATTCCATGGAACAAATAATATTCTCCTTCACACACTTTTTTTGCACATCCTTTTATCTTTCTAAATTTTTTGCACCCAAAAATAATTGAGGCTGCAATGAAGCAATCGTAGTAAAAGAGAATCGTTACATTAACGCCTTAATATCATTATTTTTTTTTCATTCAAGCTAAAGACGTAATGTTAATGGGAGTGGATTTATACAATGCAGAAGGTTTATTTTTTTGAGTGAATCTCGAATTTTGCACTAGCATGTCTGAAAATATCAGCGGAAAAAAAAAAATTATCACCGTGTTATTTAAAAGTTATATTCCTGCCTTCTCTCAATACTTAATGACACTCATTGATAACCTTTATCAATACTAAGTGTTGAAGAAGCCCCTTCAATTGGAAACTGTCAAGATATTCTGAGTTCACATGTGGATAACAAAGTAACATGGAAATTTCATTGTAAAATTGCTGTGTTCTTAAAGGTATCGATTATTTCCTCTTCAATAAAAAAAAAAAAGTCAGATCAAACTGAACAAACATTGACAAAATTAGATTAATTGGAAGTAGAATATGAGCTACTAAAATCATCACTTTCCTCCAGGTTTTTGGGAGTGTGCCATAATGGTCTTTTAAAGTTTTTTACCGATAGTGTTAGATGGAAAAATAGACGAAAATGTCAAAAGGTTTGCCTACTTTTAGAATCCTACTTGCAGTGGATATTTGATAAATATTTTTTTTTTGAGAGGTTGCGCGGATATTTGATTTCCTTGCGATTGAGCTCTCTAGGCGTGAATCGTCGACCTATCTTAAACCCTGACAATATCTATCTTTTCATTTCATTCCGATTCGGAAAGAAACGTAATCAATCAGGCATATCATTATGCTTAATATATAAATTCCAGTAAGGCTCCTTTTTTGACGTGTTAAATGTAAATGGAGAGTCCTAAATCTGTCACTAGTTGTGAAAAGTTGTTGTGCTGAATTGCCACTGCATGCACACATCCATCCATCCAGTAAAGAGCCTGGTACTACCTGTCATCCCTTCCTTACTACGAGGAGCACACTTGCACTTGAAAGATACACTGACCTTCTACCAGTTGGTTGTTATCAAGTTTAGCAAGGAAAATGTGCTTTGTGCTGTCTCACAAACAAGATCAAAAGTGTACATAAGTCTCATCATGGTCCTTTAAAGAGAGCTCCCGAAGTATCATCTCTTTTTCTACTCCCGTGGTAATTGAACTTGTGCCTGCTAAGTTGCTAACCCCTCTCCATCAAAATATGCACTCAGATTCCAAAGTGAGTGGGAAAAATCGTTATGATTTGTTGCTTGTTGAAGTGGGAGTTTTCCAATCAGTTGAGGTTATGCATGAGTGCGAAGCTGGCTTAATTGAGGACAATGAAGCGCTATGACAATTTCACAGAAGACAGGATTGCTGTAGTGGACATAGTCCAAACCGCTGCCCAGAGCGATCAATCGCAAAGTTCCGACATGGACGTGGAACAAGGTTTCTCCAATCCACTGGCTTCTCAAGAACTTCAGGCCCATCATAGTCAGATCTTGGAAGATCACTCCGCTCCTTTGTCTGCCGTCAACGGACACCGACCCTCCAATGGAACCAGCAACAAGGTCAAGACTGATAATCTGGAATTCGATCAAATTGAAGTGTCTTTGGTGGATGATGCAGGTGCAGGCGTTCCAGACGAAGTCTTAGTCAATGCCTCTGATTTCTTCCTGGAACACAACGACAACTACAATCTAACTTGGCGGGAAGCGTCTCATCAAATATCCGAGGTGGCTGAAGATCCCTCTCGGCCTCCAATTCCAGGATGGAATGTTCCCTATTGTCGGTGGCGGTTGCGCAGGGTCATCGAAAGTCTCTTCTTTCGAGTGCTCACATTACTCTTGATCGTGATTGATATAATCATTGTGATTCTAGACCTGGCTTCCGGCAAGGATTTTGACGAGGTATCAACCTACCAGATTATTGACCTCATCTTTACCATCTATTTCGTGGTGGAAATCTTCCTCCGGCTGATTGCTCTAACTCAGCCAGTTTTCTTCGCCACGTGGTACAATGTAGTGGATTTCGCCGTGGTCCTCATCACTCTGGTGATCGTCATTGTTGGAATGACACACAACACTTGGGCGGAAAGGCTCTCGCTTCTGACCTTGCTGCGGTTGGTTCGGATCTTCCGTTTGATCCGGTTGTACACGGAGAAACAACAAATCGAAACGGCAGCTCGTCAAATGGTGTCTCAGAATAAGCGTCGCTATCAACAAAACGGCTTTGATCTTGATCTCACCTATGTCACGGCAAGAGTCATTGCCACCAGCTTCCCTTCCTCGGGACTCTGGGCATGGTATAGGAACCCCATTAGTCGGGTGAGCAAGTTCTTGAACATCCAACATCCCGATCGATACAAAATCTACAACTTATGCTCGGAAAAGACGTACGACACGGAGTACTTCCAGCACCGTGTGGAGCGTTTCATGATCGATGATCACAACGTTCCCAGCCTCCAACAAATGTTGGATTTTGCTCAAAGCGCCAAGAGTTGGTTGAATGCAAATCCCGAGAATGTCATCGTGGTCCATTGTAAAGGAGGCAAAGGTCGCACTGGCACCATGATATGTGTTTGGTTGGTGGAGGCAGGCATATTCACGAGTGCCAATCAGAGCCTGGAATATTTTGGACAAAGGAGAACGGACATGAACGTTAGCAAGAAGTTCCAAGGCGTCGAAACCCCCAGCCAAAGTCGTTATGTTGGCTATTATGAGGTCATGAAGAACCATTTAGGCGGCCAAGTGCCCCTTTCCAGTCCTTTGCTTCTCAAGAAGATCGTAATAAGGGGCATGATGTATGTGGGAGAAGGTAATGGCGATGACTTCTTCTTCAAAGTTGACCAAGGCAACGGGAAGGAGCTGTATTCGGCCCACATTGGATTCCGAAGAAACTGTCACGTTTCATACAATCCCGAGCGCGATATCCTGGAAATAACCACCGTGAATTCGCCCAAGCTAGACGGAGATGTGAGAGTCCTCTTCCAAACCAATTCCAAGACCGTGCCCAAGGGCTACGAAAATTGTCCATTCTACTTTTGGTTCAATACTGCTTTTGTAGCTGACACAAGTCGAAAACTCATTTTGACCCGAGAACAACTGGACAATCCCCACAAACCCAAGACGTGGCACTGTTTCCGCGAAACATTTCAAATCGAAGTCTTCTTTGCCGAAGGCACTTGATCCAAATTCGATAACCAATTTGTGTGGACTAGGACCCGCGCACCACAAAAAGACAGCAATATTGTATGTTAGGCAAGTCTTGGGCGGAAACCTTATTCTCAAGCACATTGAACTCGTGGACGAGCTAACACGAGCTTTATCAAATAAAACAAGTTTTGGCAGAAAAGCCATTCCAAGTCCCTGTGTGTTCCAAAACTCTTACCGCCGTTCACTGCTATGTTCCATAAGTCATTGGTGGACCAGAAGCCAACCAAGTTCGGGAAGCATCTGCAGTCTCAGTCTCGCTTGTCAAGCAAACGAGTAGGCCTGTGTTGTACACTTGTACTCGAGTAGCACGAGTTGCACACGTACGTACGTACTCTGGCAGCATCACTGCACAACCGGGGTGAAAGGACAAAAGGACATGGTGACAATAAATCCTATGAACACTCACCAAGTTTGGGTTAGAGGAGCAGCAAGCTTGATCTCTCATTTCATATGCTTCAGAATGACTTTCCAGCTTCAATAAAGAAGAGCCATTTGTTCCACCCTTTAAGACTCTCCGCCCCCTCCCCCCTCTGTTATTTTGCTTCAATATAGTGCTGCTCTCGGGTTTTGGCTGACATTTGTTGGAACTAGCGCATTCAGCGGGTGAGTCATCTAGTCAGTTCATTCAGTAGGGAGGTTGGAACACGCCTGCAAGAAATATTCGGCTCTAAATCATACATCCTATCGTGGATAGAGTTTAAAGTATTCCTTGAATTCCTTCTTTCCCCAACCAAGCGGTTGCCATGGAAATGGAAATGATGGAAAGAGCGACCGAGCGAGCGAGCAAGCTGGAATTTCCATTTTCTAGTCCTTTCATGTGCGATATCGCCAGCTTGCTATGTATTATCCATTCTGTAGGGATAAAGCTCAACCGTATGGTTCTGGTGTAGTCCTACATGTAGTGTTACGTACATATATAACATCCAATCGAGGATCAAGTTACTTGCATTTAGAGACTAACGATCAACAGGGTTTGGTGGTTCGCTTTTAGAAGAGATTCCAACAATCCATCTTCTTCTTCTTCTTCTTCTTCTTCCTCCTCTTTGCGTAGAAATGGTGAACTTGAGCCCCTTGGAGAATATCTGGGGCGAAGTGCTCCAAGCAGGAGGATTTTAATTGCTCATTATAAATTCATCAGAAGAGGAGATAGGGGCCGTAAGAAAGTTTTTCTTCTTCAGGACCAAAAACTCCTTATTCTTCGATTCCGCCAAAGGTACGTATATGTACAGTGTCCGCACACATTTGAGGTCCCGCTCTCTTGGCTAACAACTCAATGAGATAAGAGACAAGACCATCCGAGTCAGAAAATAAAACTACCCACCGACACAAAAGCTTCATTTGTCTTCACTATCTTCAACTATTTGTGACGTCTACCATAATATACAGGATGACTTGGATATTTATGGTTCCACACGAGCAAAACAGGATCATTTTGAAAGTACACACCTCTTTTAAAACTGCAAACACTAGCGGTATTCACTCATTTTATCCAAACACACTTGGTTCGAACTGAAGTACAGGTAAAGAAATTTATGACTATTTATCAATGATGGGGAGGGGGGAGGGACTTTTTGAAATCAATAAAAATATCCATATGTTGTTCATAAAAATGTTGCTTCCGCAATTTCAAAAAGCGTCCTCATACATGCATACACTATGATGATGATTTGGTAAAAGTAAGGTTTTGTTTAGACCAAACGAATTAAATAATCAATTCTGAATTCAAGAAGCTCAAGTTACAAAAGGCTTTTTTATGATGTTGAACCTTAAGCGTTTCCATATACTAATAAAAATAAATGTAAAGTTGCTTCAATACACATGTAATTGACCAAGTAAAGGAAACGAAAAGCAATAAAAAGTAAAATTTGGTGTCTTGATTTTGGGTCTTCGTGTTGCTTTCTGTAACGCAAGAAAGTAGACAAACAAAACGACCAACGTGAACTGCCCTTCGCCTAAATTGCCAATTATCGGGTAAGTTATGTTATAAAGTACAAGAAAATGTCATTTTTGGTGTATTTTTGACATCGCACCACCATCCTGGTTACCATCCTATGTCCATTTCGGACATAGAAGTCGGTAACTCGAAAACTAAACAAATATCATTAATCCACTTCGCAGGTTAGAGGTTCTCCAAGGATCCTGGCCCTAACATAGTCTACTTTTTCGGTCCATTGAGTCACGTCAGATGTGGCTTTTGGCGAATATTTTGAATAACTTTTCATCCTCCATAGATGGAACAATTTTAGAAATATGGTCTAATTTCTTAGCAATTTCAGAAATGTCGAATATCTTCTTTTAGAGTCTTGATCTTTTGACCAGGGAGTATCATGTTGTTGGTGTACGCCTGCTCTTAAGCAGTTTGGGAAATAAACCATCGTTGTATTCATTTCTGCTCTTATCACCAGTGGTAAATATTGCAGTTCTTCATATTAGATTTTAAGCTAACGCGTGCGTACATTTGTATGTTTTGCACGTCGCATTCTTCATACTACGCATTTCTCTCCAATAGCCTTCAGCACTCTTTAATTTTCTTATCCATCATACCCCTTCCCAGTCTGAAAAGACTTTTTCATTCGATGCCATTCCACGCGCTGATCCAATCGTTAATTCCAATCATATCCTGCTTTATGTTGCTGTGTATTAACGTGAGTATCAGGGATCCCATGATTCCCTAAAATCCGACTAAGAGTAAATGGTGGTATTAAAACTGGTGGATTTTCAGACAGAGACTGCCCTTCATTTGATGAGAGTATACATACAGTGGCTTGAAACTCAGCATCACACATGGCTATGGTGCTGGAAGCCGTCGGGAGCCCAAGAAAATCCTTGGTGCAATATCATAAATTTCTCCTTTCCTTAGTGTAAGAGACTTTGTTGGGAAAGGCTGCAGTCGCTCCAGTCTCAAAACCTAGACGTCAGTCAATCTCCAGGAGCCGACTCCCGTAGCAATGGTGCAGTCATTGGTCCCTGAAGTGGCATAAAAGGATGCCGTCAAATGTCCGATGCTTGATCCTATATTGGAACACGAGATGACACCACGCCAAGAGGGGCTAAACTACTCTATGTACGTACATAGTGCACACTACTCCTACGCAGAGAGCGTACGTCCATGTCGAAACTACGAGTAACTCCCTCACCCCACTTCATAGAGGAGGTTTGGGCTCAGGCTTGGCTGTCAAAACGACGGTATACGAACAGTGTATTTCTCAAGCCTGGCAGATTCTCGACGTCATTTTGGCTTGTGGATGTAATATTTCTGAAAGCTTTTTGCCACTGGTCACGCTCGAGGAGCTGAAGGCGATAGCTCGATCCCGGTTTGGTCACGGCTTGGTCCAGCCTCCAAATTTGGAGATCGAGAAAGAGACCGAGGAACGAAGAAGGTTCAGGAAGAGGAGGAAGAGGACGGCGACGACAACGACGATGACGATGAGGGTAGAAATTGAGCTCTAGACGGAACAGGGATCATCATCCACTTCTATTCTCTCTCTACACAATAGTATCGCCTGGAGTACTTGAACCATTCACTATGAGTGCCATTACTGTACAGGAACATATTTCAGCAATGAGCTGAGGGTATAAATCTTGGCCAGTGCTTATACCATGTCTTAGACAATGCAACTACTACATTTCCCGATTACGGTCAGCTCTCCGAAAACAAAAGATACCATATGCATATCCTCATAACTCACCACCACTCCTGGCATTACTATGACAGGCGTCAGGAGGAGGAACAGAGGCCTCATGGCGAGTACAGTCCTTTCTTTGTAAACAAGGAATGCAAACTGGCGGGATTCATCTTTTCCGTTCGCTCGAGTGGAATATTCAACCAGATCGAGTCTCTGTTGTATTTGTCTTTGCTTGCTTCCCTCTTGATAAGAATGATCAAGAGAGTAGTTTCTGTCATATCCAAGAAAAACACGGGGTTCTCTAAGTACTTTTAATTCAGATTGGACTGACATATTCATTCAGCGAATGAAAGGAATACCTATTTTTAACTTCTTCCTAATGGAATTCTTATGAATGCCACATTGATGTTGACCAGAACTCTTGGCATCCGGTTACCCTCGGAAACATTCAACCACACAGAAAAAATGGGTATCTATGTGAGTCGAAATGAGCTACGACTTCTCATTGTTTTGAACTACACTGGAGTATGAGGCAGAAAAGGCCAAACTGTAATTGTTCCCGTAATCACGGCTACGACGGAAACCCACAATTAAATTCCTTGGTCCTAAACATAGTGCATGCCAAACTTCAAAGCAGGTTCAGCCGTAACGAAATGATTGTAGAGAAGACTAGTGTGGGTTAACCACTGCCACTCTTGAGTTCTCTATTTATTTCCCTCTCCTAGAATTCAAATCGCGTGTGAGGCTCAATTTCATTCTTCTTCTTCGTCTTCTTTGTCGTCGTCGTCGTCGTCGTCCTCTCCTTTTGAGTAGATGAGCCATAATGGCCTCGTCAGTTACTGTGGTCTGCGCCTGCTGAGCTATCCCACATATGTGCGACCCACTGCTACTGAAATATTGTCCCATGTGAGTCTCCGACGAACATGACGGACTCATTTGCTTGGGTCGTAGTTCCTTCTTTGAAGCTCGCACCCTCGGTCATTGTGCGTAGCAGGTATATGTACGAGTATATGTACTGTATACTGTATCCAGAATGCGGAGGACTCATTGAGGCAACCTCTCATCGGCAGCCCCTCCTCCACTCACCTTAGCTAAAGTAGACCGAGGCAGTTCAGTGGCACAAAAAGAGGCCGTGAGAGGAAATGGCCTCACGTTTCTCATTATCAAGGAATGATTGTGCTTACATTTCTGTTCCCTTGAAATAGGACGAAGTGTTAAGGGGTGGCTGGGACGGACTCGTTGGAGTCGTAATGGCTAGACCTGGCAGTAAACTTAATAGAATTTTGTGTCAGGGGGTAAACTATGTTGAAAGACGGAAAAGGAAAGAAGCTGAAATCAAGTAGCATTCCTTTTTTTGAAAAACCTTATGATCTGTTTCATTATTCAATTGCACTAATCAAGACTCTCCTCAAATGCAATATTTTGTTTGGTCCAGCTAGTGAATTTGGTTGGAAGCAACATATTTCTGCACTCTGCATTAAATAAACACTTGGCAATTTTTATATATGCCAAACTTTTCCATCGAACATATTTTGCATCAGTCTCACAACTGGCGGTCCATAGTAGATATGTTGAAAACACTGAATGCTCAAAGGTTCGTATAAGATTAGGTCATTACAGCAAATTAACATCCACATTGCTTCGTCAAAATCCCATTAAAAATAGGAACAGAAAATGCTGTTGACAGGTTGAATGTGTTGCTTCTACACGAACTTGAGATAAATAAATGGAAACTGACTCAGATGATACTTCTGGCTTCACTTCAAAAGCCCAAAAGATGCTTGGCTCAACTAAACTATGCACAAGAATATTCATACATTTGAATGAACTATGTGAAAATCATGGTCAATTTGCATAAGACCTCATAAAACGTTTTGGCACCCCCTACGGGTTTGCTATGATATTGCAACTAAACCACGTGTAAACTCAGTATCAGTGAACATGCCGACTAACTCAACAATGCCACTATTTGCGAAGGAATCCCGTGAAGAGCCATAGAAAATGAAAATGCATAGACTGTAAGAATATCCAGTAACAAATATCCCATATTCTGCAAAATTTGAAACGGGACCCACCCCTTCGCCAAGAATGAAGAATGACGAATGTCTTAAACCAGTATGAAAATTGTCGCCCTATTTTAGATAGCATGTGTAGAAGCATCCATACATACATACTTGTGCAGGGTTTGCGTTCTCGTGGACTCGAATGGGACATTAGTGAAATGGTTTGCTTGGTATGGCTTGAGATAAAGGAGGCTTCAACGGGTTAGCTGTCAAGGGATAAAATGAAGACGCGTCCCTAGAGACGAAAGAAAAGATACCAGAGGAAAAATAAATGGAACTCCTCCATCATGTCACATTAATGCATTCTTTCAAACATGTGGGGGAAGCTTAACTCTTTGGGGAGGAAAATGAATTCACTTCTTGGTGTTGTTTGTAACCATTGGGCAGGTATGTGGGTACTTGTACAATGACCCCGACGGCCAAAGTTAATCAACATTTTTGTGCCATTCCTTTCAAACGGACGCTTTCAGTTCTCGGGGGCAATGGGGAGGCCGAGGTTTTTCCATTTTAAAACGGAGCATGTTTAGTCCATGTTCCTTCTCTGAAAGAAACTTTGGAGTCCCTGAACCCATGCATACATACAAACGTACGTCGTAGTCCGTAGGAGCAGTCTAAGCGCATGTCTGTAATACTACATGCGGCGGGAGCCAAACTCCTTTGGAATACAAATGTGGACTGGAAGGTCAAATTTCAAGCTTCCTCGTTAAAGTTGAACAAAGCCCGAGGACGATGACTTGAGCAAGGAGGAACAAGAGAACAACGAACAGGAGAAGACTGAAAGTGAGTAAGACTGGATCCATGGAGAATGAAGACGCATATATGCACGTTCAGTCGAAACAGGGTGTACTGAACGTACCCTACAAACAGAGAGAAAGGCTCGGAAAGAGAAAGAGCTACCAAAGGAAAACGGAAATATAGTAGTTCTAGCATTCCATCCCATTCCCAGCTCTTGGCTCTGCAGACTCGAAAGAATTAGTCCAAATACTTGGCAAGCCAGAGCAGAAAACAATATTCGAGAACAAGGCACTGAAAAAAGATCGATGATGTTGCGAGTTTTGGTTGTTCTGGGGAAAAAGATTGATGACTTTGAGGAACACTGATTATTGTTTAGGTCGTGTTTAACGGGAGACGCCAGAAATTTGTTGCCTTTTAACGAGTTTAGCGTATTCTTTAGTTTAGCGTAAGCACACTTGGGGTAAGTGGATGGACCCTGAATGGAACAACACAGCTCGTTTTACACGGAAGAGGAGCGGAAATTTGAATAAATTCAATGCCATTTCGAGATTGCCGGAGGAGATCTAACCCGAGAAACTAGGAAACTAACTCTGTCCCACAGGAAGGAGGTGCAGAGCTTCCTGAAAATTAACACTTGGCCAAAATGTAACCCAACACAATAGCAGAATGTGCCGCAGTGGCATTATATACAACAGTATACGTACAGTAGAGCAACGATGCTCAGCATCCCCCTCAAAATGGTGGAACACAAGAAGAGGTGAAAAAAGAACTAAATCCGCAGAAAGAACCGCATTGAATTCCACCAAGTCCATTCAAATCAGCGCAGCGGATCGTTACTGCGTGCACCAATATCGCTGACATCCTCACATCGCTTGACTGTTTCAATTTGAAAACAAATGAACCTTTTTTTCAAAGAGTAAGGCAGTAAGGCTTTTTCCGTTCGTTCAGGTCAGAAAGGTCCCTTCTTGTAAGGAAAAAAACCATTCTCGACCTTTTGAGCTTCCCTTCTTCTAATGGATGAACGACTACTTAAAATCATTACTAGGTAAACCGAAAAATCAGGTCAAAGCAATCAGGAGGTTATTACTTGTTAGCATAAGCACTTTCTATGATGGCTTAAACTTGAACGGGTTCTTGTCCATTAAACTTCGGTTTATCTGACCTAAATCAGTTTTAAAAGACTAGCTTCTGAAGCACATTTCTGGACCCATTTCAAGATGGTCGAAATGGTCACAATGAGGGGAAAACCTTTTCGAAAGATCCGCCCATTTGGTGCCCGCCTTAGTACAGTACAATGGTCTAAAAAGCCGTTTCTTTCCACCTACAATGATGATGGTTTATGTTTCACGTTTCCGTCGAGTTCGCCCCAAAACAAGTGGCATTCCGATACCCCTACCTGCATCAGGATTTTTAACCATAAAAGCTTTTAGATTTCTTTGTTTCTGTTCATTGGTTGCTACTAACATGGACACATTTGTCACATCATCTCGAACGTGGCAAGCCAGGGGATTCCAGGTCGGCAAAAGTAGGCAATCTCGTTTGAAAATCAAAATAGACTAACTTGAGAACATCGTTCGTCTAGCGCATGCACAACCGGAAATGGATGAAAGCATTCAACTTTAGACTCAAACCCATCAACATCGTGTTCCTCTCTCCTCCCGTTTCCACCCACCTTTGAGACCAAGGAAAACCTTGAAGTGAAGTTTGCTAGATGAAATTGTTCCCCTAAATATCAAGAGGTTTCCACTTTGAAATTTAAATGCATAAGAAGTGCTCATTTGACAGTGGATTGCCATCTATAAGGATATGATGATTTTAGGCCGTGTCATGATGGTATTGAATGACTCAAACTAACAAAACTGTACCCCTGCATACATACCATTGTCATGGTGGGTACTGGAAATGCAACCAAAAAGGTTGGCTAAAAGGCAAATTTAGCCATGAACTGTGTTAGCTCACGAACAAAGCTCCTTCACACTTCCCACTTCTCCAGGTCCAACGAGAAAAGTGGTAGGATAGGACTTGCAGAACACGGTAAAACTTTTTAACCATCTCTCGAACTAAAATCCAGAGCGAGTCAACAAGAGCGGCTATGAATCCTGGGCCCTGGTCGTCCTTTGAATGCTTTGGTTCTAGCTTTTACTTACATACATACCATCACATGAAGTTGGAGGTGGATTTCTTGGAAGTCAAGCCTTCAGCCTTTAAATGTATGTAAGGGCATGTGGTATGTACTTTTGTAGAGGACACTGACGGCTCAGAGTGAAAATTGCACTCATTAACTCACTCGAGTTTTTGAACCTACAACCTAAAGCACAAAGTCGTTTTGTTTGACATTGATGTTCTTGTTAACACATTTAGGCATAATCAAAATCGTTTGTTTGATTCTGATCTACAGGGTGAACGGGATAAAGTGTTACAAACAGAAGCATCTATTGCCGCTATGAAAATTGCTCTAGATACACCAGATTCTGGATTTAGGCTCTTCGTCAAACTCCCTTTCAGGGTAAAAAAGATTAGTCAAATTGGTCGCTCTTGACAAAAAATATGCACAGAAAACACCCACTGTCAGCCTCACCGCTGGCACACTCTGTACTGTCCCTAGAAATGACTTGCTGACCTTGGCTTCCGTACGTCGAAAGCTGTTGTTAAAAAAATTCTGCAATGGTTTCAATGCAAAGCCAATACCGTCGGCAATTGGGGCACCAATTTTGAAAGTAAATGGTTCAACCATATAGTCACTGTTGCCAATAAAATTCTGTAGCACGTTATAAAATCCACCCTGTAATTTGCCCCAATGCCCACTTTCGATCAATGCCAATGTCTGCTTCAAGGGAAAAATATCAATTTGCTCCACGTCAAATGGCATTGATCATATACTGTATTAATGGCTTCATGCCTCTCTCGATTGTTTGGGAGGAAAGAAGGATGAATGGCCAGGGAACTCCCTAAAACTAAATTTGTTCGAAAGTGAGCGGCTAATAATTTTGATGCAATGTTTCGTCAATCTTCTTGCTGCTTTACAAATGAGCGCCTCCTGTAAAAATTCGAAATGATATGACAAAGCTGACGCCAGAAATACTCCAAAAGTCGATCGATCATGACGATTAATCAAGTTCGAAATGATATGACAAAGCTGACGCCAGAAATACTCCAAAAGTCGATCGATCATGACGATTAATCAAGGACAGTGAGAAAACAAGCTGCTTCAACAAGTGTTTTAAGAAAATCTGTGTAAATCGATTCAACTTGGAAATATGATTTATAGATCCATCAGATCGATTTTCTTGGGTCAAAGTGTATATATACTGTATATACATATGAACGTAAAGATGGCAAGTTTGGCCGTTTCCTGGGACAACATAGGATAAAAGTGACGTTTTCAAGATATTAATTTCAAGTGTCTATGTATGATATGCATGTGCTAAAATCTGTCACAAAGACCAACCTTTATACAGAAGAATCGACCAGTTAATACGTGCATTTATTGGTTAGTATAAAGATCTTTTAAGCATCCTAAAAAATGTCACCTTTGAGGGATACCATTTATAGCTTATATTCCCCAAGATTGTTAACAACAGTCACGTGCAATAAAATAAAAATGATATTATGACTATTCATGTCCCTTGCAAGTAGTGGCAATTAGTTAATTAGCCTAACCAGATAAAGGATGGGGCACGACTGTATTAAATTGGTCTCTAAAGACTCTCCCCACTTTTGAATGATGAATACTTTCAGAAAATCAACATTATCATGAATGTTTAACATTTGCGATACCTAATTCTCAAAGCAAGATGCTTGCCTAGAAAAACTTATGTATCAAAAAGCTTGATACAGGCCTAAAAAGCCGATTATCCGATGCGTTCTTGAGCCAAAACGTCGGTGAACTTTAGACCATTTGTTTGATCAATGTGCAAGGGGTACCTTGTTGTGGTTGGTGGGTCTCTGTGGCAATTTTCCTGACCCAAACAAAGAAATTTAGCTCATCCAATCAAAAGATATCCACAAACATCACCTACTCCATTTAGATTTTCTGTCCGTAAAGCTAGAAGTATCCCTTTCATTCAAGCTTTTCTTGTGATGAAGAGTTGACTACATTCCCCCTCATCAAAACCAAAGGAAGAAGTTTCCTTCTCCAATTTCCAATTTCCACTTTCTACTGCCAGTTTTCGACCTGTTTCTACTTTTCTGACTATTATTCATCGTTTTACCGTCTTGCTTTCACATTTTAGAGCATTTCTAGCCGCTTGGTCACTTTTTGAGGGGGTTGGTTTGGTTTTTTTCACGGGGGGCTTTTCAAACCACTACAGGGAATCTAAACTCCCTGTGGGTGGTACTCACCCACAAGTATACAACATGACGCAGTAGGTTAACCGGCTGTGGCCCTCTATTCTCCAGTGTTGCTATTCCCAGTGTGAGGGATTGAGCATGTGACTCCCCCTGTATGGAATCGAGCGTGGAGGCAGTGGGCCAAGCTGGGACGAACCTCGTACCCCGTGGGATGCCTTTGTGGACCGGGTGAACATGGACCCGTGACCCTGAGATGGACCCGTGCCCGTGATTTGGGTTTTAATGGACTTTACCAACAGCTACTAGGATTTCAATCCCTGTTATTTCCCATTTTTTTGCTTTTCACAATTTGAATTCAGAAACAGGAAGATCAGGGCTGCAAATCGAGTTCGCTTTTAACAACGATTGTTGGTAATTTCAAGTCAGAATTTTATTTTTAAAGTGCAAGGTAATTGAAACTGCAATCAGTTCCTATTTTTGAGGAACGTCTAACGCCAAACCATTTAGTTGTTTCTATGACAATCCAAAATTTGCAGGAAAAAATGTCCATTTTTTGGCATGATATTCATACTAATCCAAACATGCAAACAAATGTGCGCTAGAACATATATTATGCATAACAACAGATCAAAACATGCAAACAGGTACGCTCTAAAACCAACATTTAGACTCAAAGTCAAGATAGTTTTGAAAATTTGAAAAAGCGAATTAATGACAAAACAGTGGAAAGCAATGACTGCGGGCGGTAAGAATGGCCAACCCGAACTACATTGAATTATTATATTATTATATTATTAGAAAAATTGATTATATTTGTACTTCCAGTTAAGTTCTTTGGACATGAGTGTTGACAATCAAACTAGAATTTTTTTAGCATTCCATTATGGTCACAAACCTATCAAGGTTCAATCCCCTTGAGCTTAGTATAATCCAGGTGTGTTTTGTGATAATGATATTTCTTGAACACTTAGCACGCAGTATTAAAAGGGGGAAATATAAATAAGGTGGCCAAAGCAAATTTATTGTTTCTCAATTTCAAAAGCTCTACCCACAGCCTTGACCATTAAAAGCCACTTGATGTAGCAAATTTAAAGGTACATCAGGAAATCACGTTTTGACTTTAAATTGCACCACCTTGGATAAAGAAAATCAGTGCAAATACTTCAAATACTTAATTAACTCCATATTCCTTTTAGTGTCTGATCCATCAACGAATTAAAGTTGACAGATCTACAGTAAGTAGCCCTCATGTAAAAATGGGGTTTATTTGGAATATTTATGAGGAAAAGTTATAGACATACCTTCAATTGCAGTTTTCTGTTTTTCAGGCCATCTCGTTCATTAACTCAAATTCCCCATTGTTGTAAACTTTACTAGACGCTAATTTGAAGTTATTTTTCAAAGTGTTGGGACTGCTTTGCTTGATAGAGATGTGGAGGTCCTTTTTGATGTCATTTCATGTTAAATTGGCCTTTCCTTAGAGCATATTGATCTGGCCACATAATTCATGTATCCAAGTGCACCCACAAATTGGGTTTTTTTCTACATAAATGAAACATATGGTCCACCAAACTCCGTTTTCTTCCCAAAGGACGATAACTGGCAATGGTAACTAATTGTAAAGGATAGTAAAGCTCTCGCACCATTGAAGTCCAGCGGCTTTTTACAATTCTCGCTTCATATGCACTGCTTCTGAGAATAAAGTACATAGATATTTAGGTAACCAAAGGCACGTGCTAGATATTACCAACATTGTAGAGGGAAATTCCAATTGACACAAAGGTACAGTAGCTATTTCGGCCGCGGTGTATTAATTGTCAAAGCATCACTTCCCTGGAAAAATGAAATACCGCCTAGCACCAAAGACCTCCTCTTAGGACTTATGGCGGGTCGGTTGAGTGAGGCTGGAATGACTAAATTAGCTTCTTCTAAGACCTTGGAGATCTCATTGCGAACTGTTCAAGTTTGGTGGGCTCGCCACTGGGCTGATAAAAGCCTCCAAGACAAACCTCGATCCGGTCGTCCTAAGGTTGTGACAGGATCGAGTGATCAAGCAAGGATTACTGATGGGCTCAGCCTCTTCACTTTACTTTTTGATGTTTATGCTTAATGATTTGGCTTTGAAGTCTTGAATTGCTCGTAGGCCATAAGTAGCAAGAAAAAATCTATAATTTTAACTTGGTGAAAGATAAGCAATCACTAGTCACCTGTGACGCTCATGTTTAGTTGAGTCCAAACATTCAGTACGGAAGGTACTTTGATTATGGCCAAATTGACAGCTTTCTTGGATGGAATAATTGGTTTGGGTCCGTTTTGACCTTGCTCATAAAATTTGCTCTGAGCCAATTGTGAACGTGGAAAGCACAAATTATTATTCTTGGAATTTGTGTATAAACGGGTAAACGACTGAAGCCCAAACTTCTTTTGGTCCATCGCTGGGTCGACCCCAGCAAAGTAATTAGTTTCCAGTTCTCAAGGGGAACAAACCATCCTAGAGGAGTTGGCACTTTCTTGGAAGTTCTAGAGCTGATCTGGGAAGAGGTTTTGTTCCCCACTTTCCCTGGAGAGACTTCTTTGGGAACTAAAAGATTCTTTGAGGTGAAGGAGATTTATACTAGTATCCAGTATTTCAAAGCGCAAGACAGACACCCAAAATGGCAATTACAAGTATTGTCTGTGCATTATCTTTTGATTGAATTGATTGTTAAGTTGGGTAATGATTGCAACAAAGGGTTTTTAATTTTCAAGAAAAATGATTTGAATTACTTTGAGATTTGAATCATTGCTCACGGTGTTATACCATTTTTAATTCATAAGTTAAATGCAGCAGCTAAAAAAGGACACGGCGCCTTCTCTTTTCACTTTACAATTTTCATTTACTTGCTTTTGGCTTCTTAAGTTTTTGAAAAACGTAATAATACTCGATTAACTGACTGCCATGAAAATCATACAAAGATACAACACGTATAGAAATGTCAGGGAACGTCACATCAATGTCCATTAGATTACCCTATGCTGGAAAAAGACATGTTTGTTAGCAAAAGGTGTTTGAAACTCAAACTCAAATTGAATTCGACGAGCAAAAGTCACAGCATAATGCGTTTAGGAGAACATCTTACATTTCATTTGAATCCATCAATTGCACCTTCCTTAAGAAACTAGCCCACTTCATGGATTAAGCAAGCCATGGCGGACTACATCAATAACTTTAAAGCATATTTCAAGACCACTAGCAATCATATCCTAGCCCAGAGACAGCGTTTTCTGCCTAGACTTATCAAGAAATGCGTGTTCAAGATTCCAATAGAATCTTGCCTCGATAACTAAACATCCTGAGATGTTCATGCTTATTTGGGTTTGCCCTTAATAGTCTTCAACTTTGTTGCGCTATCTGGAAAAGCCAACCCTCAAAAAATTGTGACAATACTTTTGAGTGAACTGATCGCTCGATGTAAAGAGAAACATTGCATATTGGTAGGTAGATGAAGAGCTATTGAAGTATTGGTCCACCAAAATCGAAATGGAAGTATCAGAGTTATCTTAATTTGAACTCTATCAACAACGATATCGCACGAAACTTTGACTAAAAATCTTGCTGAATATAAAACGACGCCCCTTTACGTTATCATTTCCTCATGACTTTGAACAAATGATCACCCTGCATTGTACTTCAAAGATAAAATCCGGAAGATAGCAGCCGAGATAAGGATTAATGACACATCAGGAGGGCCCGGAAAACAGTTTTGGACCCCATTTTCGCATAGAGATATTTGTCATTTTTTTTCGCATTTTAGAAAGATATGCAATTTCTTGTTTTATTCCAGATCCCTAAATACGTCGTAGCCCAAAGCAAATGATAGTTTATAGTTTTCCAATATCCATTTTCAAAGTGCAATTAAGTGTCAATTTTGCAGGACAGGTATTCATTCTTAACTGTAAATTAACCAGCTGGTCTATACACGGGTCGTTTGGCTGAGTTCTAGACAATACTAAAGATACACAATGGTTAAAAAGCCTGATCAAACTTTGACAAAAATACAAAGCACATTGTGGCATTTTTCTATCTCAAAAAACCATAAGGAACGAATTTGACTTTCTATCTGTATGGATTTTCAACTCAGATTAAAAATTTAGTAGTTTAACTTACTTTCCTCACGACATTTTAAAACTGTAATCTCCAAGAGCTTAGCTAATGATATTCTTTATTGTTTTGTTTATTGTTTATTGATCACCCATTCACGCATCAAAAGATGAAAAGAGTGTAGGGTATTGTGCGTACATGCAGGAGATTTTGAAATATTACAGTTTTTATTCTTTTTAGGAATGTTAGCTGTTAATCTGAGTTAGAATTCCATAAAGCAAATAATCAAAATTGTTCCCATTTGGTCTTGCGAGCTAGAAATATACCAAGACGTGTTTGTGTATTTTCATCAAAACTTAAAAAGGCATTTCAACCACTGTGGATAGATAGGAAATCAATACATTTCCATTAAAGGGCATTGCGAATAAAGGTGTAGATTTGAAAACAAAATGCCAGTCAGTATTTCCTTTCAAATGGATTATTTTACGATCTGAAAGTCAGGTGACATCCATACCAATGCATAACATACATAACAAAACAATTAAACCTCCTCATAGAATGGTTAGGATTGGAATCCTAAAACAATATGAATTACAAGTCTGTAATTCAAATTCCGGGCCCTATACATCAGTTGCCGTAATCATTTGTTTAGCACGAGTGGATTCTTTTGTCGGAGTGAAGGTTTTGATTGTGATTGAATATGAGTAGATTCTTACTAAGAAAAGGACTTTGCGGATCTTCATTGCTGAAGCAAACTTTATGCTTTGGGTATGGACAATGTGTGAGTTCTATGATGAGTTTTAGTGTTTGGTAACCGACCTCACACAATTCTCTATCTTCCAGCTCGGATCGTTTTTTGTCACCATTGTTGCAATATACCGGATGATTAACTCGCACGATTATATCCACAACTTTGACAAACTGGAACCAAAAATGCAACAAGTCCTTCTGAACGAGCACGACGAAGTTGCCTTGGAAAGTAAGTTTTATTTATAAATATAAAAAAGATAAATCATTATCTCCACCCAAAATTTGGCTCTTCAGTTCAATCATAATATTCGTACTTCCAGTGTTTTTGGGAGGCCTTTCGATACTTATTGCATCTCTTTTACTGATCCATGGATTGAAAAAGGTAGGAATGAATTATTCGATTTACAGTGCTAATATATGACGAAAACCAATGAATTTTGATTTTTGTTTTTCGTAGAAAAATTGTTGAATGCATAGCATTTGTTTTGTACTTTTGTGAATTATTGTCCGGCAAAGAGTTTTTTCAAGACGTTTTGATAACATGATTGATTTACATACTTTGGAATTATAACCATGTGGAGTTCTTTGAGCAATCCATAGTTCCATATTTTTCATCTAAACGTTCTTGAGGGAGAGGCGAGGGCTTCTGCGTTATCGAAAAACAAGGACAGAATATGAACCTGCCGATAACTACATTGCGTGAAATATTGATACATTGAAATGAATCTTTCCCTAAATGTGCTCAAAAGCAGGTTGGACCTATGAATAAATCGGAGATTGAAGAGGCTTATTTGAAGATGTGCGTTATGTTGGTCATGAATGGATCATTGATTGAATGACTTCCTTATCTTACAGCAATCGACCTCTTTCATTTTTCCTTGGATCGTCATTACTATTGTTGAAATGGTGTCATTTTTCGTCGTCATCTTATTCCGAGTGGTGCATCCCAGACGCTATTATGGAATTCACGTGCCAAAGCTTATTTTTGCCGTACTTTGTCACATATTCGTGGTCTATATGATTCAAAGTGTGTATTCGTGCTATTTTTATCTAAAGGAGAAAAAGAAACTGGACCGTTCGGGCCGATACACATCGACTGGTAAGGAATTCGTGGGGAAGACATTTCTTCAAAAGTATCGACGTCTATTGAGATTTTTTTTCGGTATATTTATAGGATCTCTGAGTACAGAAATGCAAAGCATGTCCAACGAAAGCTTTGAGGATCCCAAGCAGCCATCTGATGCCTAGGCCTATAGGGGAACGGTGCTATCAATTAAAATACTACATTTGTATATCTATGCTTTTCTGTTCGCCTCTTTGGACAGAACATGAAGCTTTGTTACAATTCATAGCAAGAATATTACAACCACCTCCTTACTACAGGGGGAGAGACCAATTTAGTGGTTTGATGAGGGGAAAAACGTAATGATACTACTACTACTACTCTATGAATATTAATGGGAACTTTCCTCAGTATTGCTGATGTTGAAGAACCTCTCGGCATTACAGTTGCAATTATTTAGCTGCTCGCACGAACGTTCTCTGAGTAACCAGTAACCAGTCACCACAACAGCCAGACCTGGCAAGCTACAAATTATTGGTCCATTGCTCAGTTTTTGGTATGGCACATGTTCTACAAGTATTAGTGGATTGGCATGTATAAAAGAGCCAGCCAGAGACGGTCCGTTTCGCAACAATGTGATCTCGAGATCAACGATGAATGAATACAATCAGGGGGTGGAAAGTTCCAGGAGAATGCTAATAAATTTGTCCCAGTCCTTTTCTGATGATTTATGAGTCAAGACTCCTTTGGAGCTGAGTGAGACGCCGCCAATGGTTTTCACGACTCGGCTGTGCCACTCTGAGCGAGCAATTCAATTGAGAAATATTGTCGTTCCACTCTCGGCTCAAGATCGACCGCCTACTGTATCTACGTAGTAGGTCGGTCGTACATCGTACGTAGTCAAGAGGGGAGCTAGGGGGATCCAAGCAATAAGTGGGGAATAGGTCGGTCGGTTGGTCGGTCGGTTGGTCGGTCTTGGAATTCACTTTTTCACACGTTCCTTTCTTGTCCCCCAATTTCTTTTGGAACGGCTCCAAGAGTGAAAGAAAGCTACAACCACCATCACCGATTTCCAAACGAATTTTGGCGGGAAATAAACACTGCGCCTCAGGAGAAGATTAATGGTACCATTTCTTCTTGTTACCACGGTATTCGGCCCGTTGCGCCCAACTTTGGGGGCCACTAACTGTTCCTGTTCCTCCCCGGCCTTTCAAATTGGAACGAGATGAAACAAGGAGACCGGAAAGGGATTCGAGGACCAACCCATCACCCCCGCCATCTCAGCCATCACCACCAACACCAGTACCACGACCACCAACGCCAACGCCAACGAAGACGACGCTGGTAATCACACCAAGGCCGACATGAAAATTGGATCTATTCTGGGTTCTGGCTCGAAAATTGAAAAGAACTCTTGTCAGCTAAACAAACACCATGCCAGCTTAGACCGAAAATCATCAATCATTCATCCGCTCAAAGACGAGCGTCTTTTTGTAAAAAAAAAAAAAAATGAGATGAAAAGTGAGAAGAGAAGAGCTTCAAATATGCAGTAAACGAAAGGGCTTAAACTGACCCCTCAAAACTCTGCATTCGACCCCGAAGAGAAATTTCATTCATAACTGTACTCGTATAGACACAGTCTATGATGCGGTTTATTGTTTGATGTTCTGACGTCTCAATTGTCTATTGCTAATTCAGGGTCTGAATTGAAGTGGGCTTAAATTCTTGGCCTTCCTTTCCGGGCTGAGGCTGGTCGATGCTTTTCCAAAGACGGAATCACGCTCTCCTCTTCATCTGGATATTCGGAAGAGGACGACCACAAGTCGAGGTCAGCCATGCCTTGAATCATGTGATCTGGCCTCAGAGGCTCAGGCATGATGTCCAAGTCTTCGGAATCTTGAACCAATTGCTCGAACTCGTCGATCGGATTCTGATCTTGAACTCCTCCTTGCGCTTGAATGACTTCCAACCATTGGGCGTTGTGGAACTGAAACTTTTCCCTCTGGACTCGCTCAGCCCATTGTTCATCGATCTGAGAGATGATATCTAGGGTGGCATCGCATACCTTTTGCACTTGGGGATTCTTATCGTGCATCAGATCAATCAAATAGGCCACTGCATCTGTTTCTTGAATGACAAACGTCCTCGTGTTCTCATGAGTACAAACCAGATGGAACAGATACACCACCTGAAAGTAGGGCAAAACATACATGTACGTACAGACATGTACTTACACAGGGCACATGCGCACTAATGGACCTCTTTTGGGATTGATCACATACCTGGAGAACAATTTCGTCGTCCTCTTGTTTGGCTTTGAGCAATTCGATGAGCGAGTTCATGAGGCCGGATTTGCACAAGAATTGAGCCGCCGACGAATCTGTAGCACACGTTCCCATGAGTACCACAATTTCTAGGACCAGATCATCCTCGCCTTTGCCGGGCAATAGTTTTGATTTCATCCATGGAATCAGATTGTATTCGGTTAGCATCCTTTCGTAGTCCAAATCTGGAATGGTTAGATTGCCCAGAATTCCGACGCACTCGACTCGGAACTCGTCGGAACTGGCCCTTTGGACGGCATCAGCAATATCACCAATGAACTCGATGAATAACGTCTTGGTCATTCCCTCGTGTTGGGAAATGTTTCGAATCATTTTCATGATCAAGGCATCTTGGTAATGAAACGCGCGTTGCATCAGCACTCTCAAGCCATGCCCCTCACAAATCAGTTGGGCATTGCGTTTATTTGCGGCCAAATTGATGGCCAAAGCCATGACCTCGAGATCCACATGCTCTTCTGTGGTCTCGAGGATTAGACGCATCACTATTGGGATACAGTCCGTGTAAGTGAACATACTTTTCACTTTATCGTCCATGCTAAGATGATATAGGACGCAACAAACCGGATTCTGGTTGCGGTCATCGTTCAGGAGTTGGACCAGCTTTGGAAGCATTCCCACGCGGACCATTTTGGCGCGATGCTCCAGATCAAAAGACAGATTGAGAAGCAATCGTGCCACGGCATTGACCAAGTCTGAGTTGTCCGATGTGACCAATGGAACGATTTTTTCGATGACACTGTATTGCTTCATCTCATCGTTATTTTCTGTGTAAACAGAGAGCTTCTTCAGGAACGAGATGACCAGGATGAGCAGCTCTTCGTTGCTCCGATTTAGCACTGAGGCCAGGAGGTAGATGATCCGTTTTTTCCTCATTTTCTCCTCTACCTTGATATCCTCAGCCAAGTTGAGAAGCAAGTAGAACGAGACCCGGAGGGTTTGTTCTTGCTTGGCCCTGAAAGCCTCAAAGCGTTTTTCTAGCTCTTCATTTTCAGAGTTGCTGCTTCCTCGACGTTTCTTTCGGTTCTTCTCGTCGAGCCATTGCTGATAGCGATTGATCTCATACTCGACAATGTCCATGACCAAGGAGCCGATCTTATAGTGACTGATAACCGGATGAAATTGAGAGAAGGTCGAGAAGCAGAAGAACGTGTAGATGATGTTCGTGGTGAGATCAATGCTCACTTTCCACTCCTCACGCAAAACCCGCGACACGGCTCCCAAGAGGGTCTCATTTTGGGATAGTTCCTCCAAGTTATCTGGATTGCGAGCTAGTTGGAGAATCATGTGGGATCCCTTGATCTTAGCCAGACCTTCCTCGTACAAGAGCTCAATGTATTCGTCCAAGTTGTTGATGTTGGCGATCTCATGCTCGAACTGATTGGAAACGGGTGAATATCGATGGGAAGAGGCCGAGCCGATTCGAATGTTCGGATCATCGTCATCGGTCGTCGTGGATCCGGATCGATTCAACGGTATCTTCTCTTTCCGATTTTGTAGGTAGTATAAGAGTTGCTCCACTTCGGCGACTTTGGACGGGTGGATGAGTTTACATTTGCCAATCACCTCCTTGGCTAAAGTGGAAATGTCCGTGGCTTGATTCAAGCTCTTCAATCGAATGATCTTTTGACATTCTTTTCGTTCACCCAGCATAGGATCACCTAATTCACCCAGAATAGTGGCCTCCAACTCATAGTTCACCACCAAGGCTTTCTCAATGGGATGCACATCCAGACTTCCAGCTTTGACTTTGCGTTTCAAATATTTCGCGTCTCCGTCCATGGTTTTCCGATGGTACTTGAGCTCTCTTTGTGTGCAAGTTTTAAGGTACGAATGTTTCCACAGATCGGTATTCCATGTTGACACGACTAAAGTGAACTCTCTTATCGATTCGCCTCCAAGAGAGCACGGAGAGAAAGTCCCCCCCAACGGTGTGGAACAATTGCCAACCCTTAATTCGGCGAAAGAGCGAGGGTGCGCTGACAATTCGTGATAAAATTCCGCCGAAATGTCAAAGTCAATTTTTTTCTGGCCAGAGTGGCTTCCTTGTTCTGAACGCATCTGGTCACTTAGGATCAGAAATTCGTGCGCCATCCACGTTTTTGGCTCAAAACAGTTCCAGAATCCCTCAAGGTAGATTAATAACGTATTCGAAATATCAGTAATTCAGGTTCTGATCCAGCCAGACCTTTTCTCACTGATACTGGGTGTTGCTGTATATCGAGATCAAAATGAACCATACTCCCTTTGGAAGTGACCACTAATAGGGGGATTTGGGCGAGATTCTTTCACACTATTTTGTATATGTCTACCCACACTATTTGCTTATGTCGCCATAAACTTTATTTCAGAACTTCGATTCCGTCCATCATGGCATTGGATGGCCAAGGGGAAAATAGGGCCATGGGTCTGCATCTTCGCTACTATCGGAGCGATTGGGAGAAACTGCCCCTGTGTAAAGGATGGCTGACCGAGGCTCCCAACGCCCAAGGGGGCTTATGTACACAATGCAAAGTAATTATCCGACCTCATCTGACCGACATTCGACGACATGCCAAGAGCGCCAAGCACCAGAAGGTTATGAAAACATTGAATGGCACCAGTAGCGCCAAGATTGCGATTGAGTCCATGCCCAATTTGTCGCGAAACCGTTGCTTAAAATGGTGGGAGGATCTGCCTGAGTGTATGGGTTGGTTGGGTCAAACCCGAAATGGTCTCAATGCCATTTGTCGGGTGTGCAAGATTGTGCTGGAACCCAATCTGGACCAACTAAAGATTCATGGAAACACGAAACGACATCTGGAAAATGCCGAACACATCCAAAGACAGCAAGAAGAAGAGGAGAGAAATGCATCCATTGTTCAGCCTTGGATGAAAACCGTGGTTAAGAAAGGCGAATTGGAGTGGAAGATTGCCCTATTTTCAGCAGTACACACTCAATTTCAAGGCACAGACGAGATCTGCTCAATTCTGAACTCGAGTTTCACGGACCAGGTGTTCCTCATGAGTGGGGAACAATGTCGCACTCTGGCCGAATGTGTGATAGCACCGCATATGAAGAGCGCATTGAAGCAAAGTCTCGTGGACGTGCCGTACGTTTTGGTCCTCGATGATAGTCGCCATGTCTCCCTGAGTGGTCAGTTGGCCGTTCTGATTCGATATTGCTCGGCAGACTACAACGAGATCGTGAATACGTATCTGGGCTGTGTCAGTGTCAAAGATGTCAATGGCCTAGCATCCGGGGTTTTAAAACTTTTAAGGGATTGGGATTTGAGCCAGCACCAATTATTCGGAATTGTGTCAGACGGGTTGAGTGAACTCGAAGACCACCACGAAGAGTTCCTATCCATTATTCGTCAGGAATGCCCAGATGTGGTTCATTGGCGGTGCTCGTTTTCCACCTTGGCGCAAGCTATAGATAAGTCAGTGAAGCGGAATTTCCCCAGGGAGATCGGTTATTTGCTCAGAGAGATCTGGAATTGGTTTGCCAAGGACTACGAAAGACAATTGGCTCATGCCGATTTGATTGACAAATTGGGCTTTTGGAGCGTACACATGGTTACAGAGGATGAAGAGGACGACGAAATCTTACACGGTCTAACCAATAAAGACGAAAATGACACGACGGGAGGAAGCTCAATGGGGATCCCTCAAGTCAATGGAAATGTGATGATGATGACGAAGAAGAAGAAACCTCTAGCATTGATTCCGCCCAGACCAATGCAGTGGTCAGTGATTGTGGATTTCGTCACTAACTTGGTGACTTCATGGAAGAGATTGGAAGAGCACTTTCTCAAAGTAGCTAAAGAGGAGAATTGTTATGCTTCAGAGATGCTGCACAACATCATGGTTCAACCCGCAACGTTGGTGTATGTCTCCACAGTTCAACCTTTGTTCCTAGAAATTAGCCGCTTCAAGAAACTCTTTAGGACCAACGTGAGTCAGAATTCCAAAATTGCCCTCCAAGCGGAAGAATTTTTTTTATCGTTAGCCGCTTTGGTCTTGGACGAGAAACACCAAGACAAAACTCTTCAAGAGCTATTTGAAGTCGACGTGCACGAAGTTGGAAACAGTGTCGACAATGACAAGATGGAGCTCGGCCATCAATTTGACGAGCATGTCGCCAAGTTCAAGATCTCTCCCAGAAACGCTCTCCAAATTCGCACACGATGTGCTAACTTTGTTCGCGATCTCTTCGTGGGAATGCAGCTCATCTTGAAAGATGCGATTCCCGTTATCACGGTCTTAGATCATTTCATAATGCCAAATTTTCTCAATCGCCCTTTACTTCGTGATCATTTGGTGTCCCCCTTCTTCTCCCAAGACGAAACCATTCTGGACCAACTCGAAGAAAAGGACAAATTGCTCAAGATGTTATCGTGGAAGAACACGACAAATACCGCTGCATTCTGGTTCGAGGTCCACATGTTCGGGGATGGTTCAGAAAAGCATCCCTTGAGCCTGTTATCTGCGGGCGTGATTCGAATGCTGACCGTCCCCTTGTTCTGTTGCCAAATTGACCAGATTTTCGCTCAACTACACGCCTTTAGGCGGAAATGCCACCATTCAAAGCCGCAATTAGTTGAGACCATGTGTCACATTCGTTTTGGCCTTTCGAGGATGAACCACTCTCCTACGTCTTTCAAACCTCCCTTAGCTTTGTTGGCAGACTCGTGATCTATTTATGGGATCAAGATACAGTCTCATATACAGATATTATCAAGTCAGTTATGAACAAAATAAATCTTCCGATTGGGTAATCGCGTCAGTTATTGGTCGGGCTCATGAACCAATGCTAATGTGTTAATGATTTCGGTCGTCTACGGCAATTTTTTTCAATCCCTCCATGAAATTGGGTTTCAACCTCGGTATTCTGGAACGCATGGAACGCTTGATCATACCTCTGTCCTTGGCTGGACCTGCATCGTCAGGAGGACCATCGTCAGGAGGACCATCGTGACGACTCTGGTGATTATCATAATTGGCCGAATTGTTGTTGTTACTATCCGTTACGCTCATAATTGTGTTATCGGAGAACCTTGACAAGTCGGCCAAAGATTTGGATATCCGACGGACTTTGCGCACTCGTCGGTAGGAATGTGATGTTAATTTGGAGGAAGAGAGCTGGAACGGAAAATGGCGCATCCAACGATTAATTCTACGGAGTTCGAAGATTGACTTTTAAAGCGCTTGAACTCACCGGCTGCTGAGGAAGAGTGGGTTGGAAGGTGGGATCAGGGCAGCCCAATTGCTCCAGACAATCCGAATAGGACTTGGATATTTTCCGAATTTGGTTAGCTCCCGTATCAAACCGCAGTTTCTTCACCACCTTCCGATTTTTGATGGCCGACAACATTGCCATGGGTTTTACGTTCAACAGTACATTGGGGGGAATAGTGCCCGCCTTCTTGCTCGAACCTTTCCCCCAAGCAGGGGGGACTTGAGGCGAGGACAGAAGCCTGGAATTCTCACTGGGTTTGAGCGATCGCGGTGTTATTCGACCCGGAGACTTGGGTGTGGCTATTTGGGAGGAAATGCCCGGAGTGGGCGGTAGATCGACTTCCGAGCAAGCCATCAATCCTTCGACATCGCCGTGGTTTCGAAACATGACTCGAGGATGGTTGGGCACTTCATAGGCGATCAAACGCTTGAGATGGAGTTGCGAACACGGCGAAAAGGTTTCGACTCGTTGTTGGTAGGCCTCACCGAATCGATCGTACAAGGCCATTTCTTCCGGAGTGCGGGTCAGCGTGAAGTCGAACACCGGCCCCGGTCTTAGATTCATCGGAGAGCATAACGGAGTCAGCACTTCCATAGCGATGTCGACACGGTCTATCTATCAACATCGGCCAATCTGAAATGAACTAATCAATCGAGAACAAAATTGAGCACAAGAAAGAGAGCGAGAGGTTCTGTCTGGAGGAATATGAACTTGCGCTCAGATATGAACTAATCCTTGAAATGAAAATTACAGAGACTCACCAGGAAATGAAAATTCAGGTGATTCAAGACTAAGAAAAAGAAAACACCAAAAGTTAGTCTTTGAATCTACAAAATTTCAAAAGCTTCCTAATGATATCACCCCTACCATCTTCTCTAATTGACAAAATTCAGGACTTCGATCCTTATGCATCGGTAAGCCAAATCTCTCCATTTTGTTCTTGACGACAGGCTTGTTATGATTTGTTTTAGCTTGAAATCTTCAACATATGTGATTGGGTCTTACTTCAGTTCGTTATTGCAATGGCCTCAGGCATTGGTGACCCAGCGGATCCCAGATCGCCGGAGGCGGGTTTGCCTTCCTTGATCTGCGTCGAATATCCCGGAGTGGTGCAGAACGTGGACACCATGATTGCCACCTTGGGAGGCCTCAACACCATCGCCGAAGTGGTGGAAGAGCCCAATCGGCGATTGGAGTTGCGATTCCGACCCGACGATATCTCCTGCAAACCCACTTGTGGCGAACGAACCGTAGACACGGGCATGATTCTCAAGGTCAAGCGATGGAAGAGGAAAAAGAAGCCCCACCCACCTCCAAACCCGTCTCTTCAACCGGCAGATTCTGGAGTGTCGGATCCAACCGAGGAGTATAAGTACGACGTGAAAGTCATGGGATCGGTGGATGTCAAGTTCAAGTTCAGTAACTTGTGTGACTTTCAATATCTCCCCATGCGAAAGGCCCGGAACGGGTCGGGCTACGAGTCCATTTATGAGAGCGTGTTCTTTGATAAACTCGTCGATTCGGCGTGGTTGAGTCAGGATTCGCCCTTGTTTCTCCCACCAGCGGCCTTTTCCCGCATGGATGTACCCCAAGACTATCAGTTTAGGCGGGAGGCGGCCGCCGATAAAACCTCCTTGGATACGCCCTACAACATAATCGGTCGCACCCGACAACGCCGATCCCATCACGCGATTTTCATCACGTACGACATGGACGAGGTGCCGCAACGAGCTCGAGACTTTGCCGCCAATCAACTCAAGGTCAAATTTATATCGCATGGGGACCAAGATGTGGTCATTCAGCGCTTCGAAGAGCAACCCGTGTGGTCGAAAAATGCCTTGCACGCTATCACGGGCATCATGCCGGATCGGCTGAAGTATATTTTGCCGGCTATTGCCTATTACTTCACCACGGGGCCATGGCGGAACCAGTGGGTTCGGTTCGGTTATGACCCGCGAAAGGTGGTGGAAGCGGCCCAATTTCAAACCATGGACTATCGGGTTCGTTTACATGCCGGGGCTCGCCATCGGGTCAAGGCTAAGCGGAGCTATGCCAACTATTTGTTGCCCTATAAGGCCATGAATTGGTCCAAGCCCAAAACATCCCTGATTGATCGCGATTCATTCAGTAACATTGTTGTGACTGGTGACGGAAAGGGCAAAGAGTCCACGCCTCCAATTTCGGTCACGAACGTGGCCAATGAGAGGTCCGAAGCTGACAAAGATGCCAAGGCCGATGTGTATATTTTTCGCAAAGGTCGGATCCCTCCTTATCGACAAATGTTTTACCAGTTCAAAGATCTTCTATTAGAAGAAGCTCAACAAGTGATCCAGTCGAGCTTAAAGCCCGGCCCCAACCCCAAATGTGACGAGAGGAATGGATGGTTTGTCCCTGGAACGGATCAAAGGCTAAGGGATATCCTCACCAAAGCCATCAATGAGGTCATTGTTCAACAACGCGATGAGGAGCAAACTCAAGAGGATAATGGAAAAAGTGCCGCCTTCAACTTGGGTGACTCTTCCGATGACGATGACGACGACGATGATGAGGATACGCGGTTGTCCGACTCTGACGACGATTGAACCAAGTTGGTGTTCCTTAAATGACTTCTTAAGGCACTTTTGAAACCCACGATCGCTTTCCGGGCTTCGTCTCAAACATTCCTATCTCGTCCCAGGTTCTATGCTATAGTTGAATTCATTCTTGCGATCGTTCAAAGCAATACAAAATCGATTTGCCTTGAGTGTGATGAGATTGTTTCAGGGAGCCTTCGGCGAATTCTCAGATCATGCCAGTCAGAACATTGTTTGGTTGCCTTACTTGGGTGGTCTGATTTCCATTATATTCTCACATTGGCTCTTTGGAACCGTTCTTCCCATCATTTTGGTATGGATCATCCTTCAAGATTGGTCAAGATTTTTGCTTCCGCTTCGAAAAGTGATTTTCTCGAACATCACCGAGCCTTGTGAAGATGCGTTGGATGTGAATCCGGCTTTTGCTTGCGAGCCAGATTCAGAAACGGTAGGATGGGTCAATAATATTCTGGAGCGTTTTTGGACCAACAGTTTGAGACCTTTTGCTCTGGATGATGTGAGCAAAATCGTCGAGAGAGACCTCTTTCACGGTTTCTTGAACAAACTACGACTCTTTAGACATTTCAACGTCCATGCCTTTCTCATCCACTTCGATCCCGGAGAAATTCCTCCCATTCTCACGTTCATTCGATGTTCCACATCCGAGGTTAATCTGTTGAACCATGGCTACGAGTCTCTTACCTTTGACCTTGGGCTGGCGGTTGACCTTCATCCAAAAGTGGAGACTTGGATTGGAGGGTCGATGAAGTTCGGCTTAAAGCGGTTCAGATTGGCCGCTCCTTTAATCTTCCGATTTTCTCCAATGCTAAAAGATTTCAAACTCGTTGGCCAACTTGAAATCTCATTGAAAAGGCAAATTGCCATGGATTGGGAATTCCAATACCTTCTCAGATGTTTGAACCTGACCTTCGTGAAGCGAATCGTCCATGCGATACTTCACATTTTGGGCTCTTTCGTTATTCAACCTCGGAAGCTAATCTTCCCCATGCTGGTCGATCCGAAAGTGATTTGCGACCACCTTCAAATGCAACGAATTCCCATAGCGTTGCTCCGAGTGGAGATAGAAAAAGGAAAATCCCTGAAAGTCAGTGATTGTCCGTTGATTTGTCCTTGGATGGGCTTGGCTGATCCATATTGCGTGGTTCGTCTTGGATCCAAATACCATGCCTCCCACAAAATCCGGAGATCCCTGAATCCTGTTTGGAACTTTCAGTGCGAGTTTCCTGTAACAGGTAAGGACCTCCACGATAAGGAGGAGCTCAAATTCGTGGTTAAAGACTTCGATTGGGGATTCTGTCATGAGGACGACGATCTTGGATTCATGAACCTAGACCTGTGTGCGATCCTAGACCAAGAGGGTGTGGAGAAGTGGATTAACCTTCACAGTGGTGGAAAGGGGATGCTCAAGATATCATTATCGGTTCATAAATTGCGGAACTTTCCCTTCCACAAGATTTTGACCAACTCCTCCTCTTGGTCAGGCACTTGTCAAATCTGTCCTGACTGGAGTCAAGCAGTGTTGGTTTTGCTCTTACATGAGGTGCAAATGAGCCACTCATTTCGTCCAATGATGATCATTCAAGCATCCGGAAGAGATCCAGTGGCATCGTCGATGGGAGAGATATCAGAAAATTGGGAGTTCTCAGAGGAATTCGTCATTCCCATCCATGACGTTCTTCGAGACACCATCGAATTGTCTTTAGTGGATTTTGACGCAAGTTCAGGGGTCTTCAGCCGAAGCAAGCGGGGACTTCGAACTGTAAAGAACGTTTTGATCTCTGTAGAAGATCCTCGTAATGGGAAGAAGCTTGAAAAAGAGATGCACAAAACCATGGGTAAGAGAGCCATGCGAGTGTACGAGTTCCAAGGGATCAAGCAAGTGATCACTATGGACTCGCAAGAGGGGCTGTACAAATGTATTCTGAAAGCAAAGCTTTATTCTCTAGCCAACAATTGATTTTGAACCGACTACGGCTTAGAGTTTAAAGTACAAAAAATCCTTTGATTTTCTCAAGGTCATTAAAAATTCGATTGCCACAAAGCTGCGTGCAGCGATTCTTCAAGTTGAACCAACACTAAATGGGGCGGTTTTAGGCATTCGTGAGCTAAAACAAGGGCTTCTTTCAAGGTCGAAATCTCCATTGGACGTTGCTTTACTCGCTTCAAAAGAGAGGCCAGAATCTTTAATTGTTGAGTTGTCACTCCCTCGTGGTAGTTCTGCTTTGGCAAATTATGAACCCCCTTGGGTAAATGTTCCAGGACTGGCCAATCCTCCAAACATGGTTCACATTGGCATTGGAAATGATAGCGATCGTGAACCTCTCGACGCTCCTGTTTTGAACTCTTGGAAAACACTCCAGAGTAGACGTCACAAATCTGTTGACCCATTTTTATCGGTCTGGTAGCAAAAGCCAATACCTTTTGCTGATCGCTGGACCATACGCGTCCATAGTTTGAATCGCACGAATGATTAATCAGGGCTAGGGATGGATTTATCCCAAAACCAATCTTCTTGGGGTGGGCTTGACCCTCTTGCTTGGCCAATATTTCGTGGCAGTTGAATCGAATAACTCGCATAATCTTATGCATCACATTCGCCACCTTCAAACAACCACTCTGTGCACCTTGATGCGAGGATGAGAAGCAGGAGTGAGAAAAATTCCCTTGCTCTAAGAAACGTGTGAGGAAAACTGCCACCAAGGCCTCTTTCATGAGCTCTGGGGCCGAGTATTGATCAGACCCTTCGTGACTCTCCATGTTGAGAACGCTTTGCCAAACTCGAGGGAGATTCTCTTTGGACTCGGTTACTAGATCTGGCATCGATCCCAGAGCTCTAGCTGCCAGAATCCAAACTCCGATATTGCTTTTGTAGAGTAAATCCGTTCGACCACACTCAAACCTAGAACAAGTTATTATCTTTTAAATTGGATATTACCAACTATGATCACTTTAGGCACCCTTACCTATGATAGGACGATTGGGCCGCAATTCTGCAAGGAAGTGAGCAGAATCCAATCCCAGAACAATGTTCGCACGGAATGGGAGCGACAAGTCGCATGAGGCAATGCCAACAAAAGTGTTTGACACTTTCTTGATTCAAAATCTTGAACACCGGAGCATCTTCCCCGATCAACTCACCGGGTTCGATGTCTCTGGAGGCTCTCAAGAATCGGCCTTCTTCTAAATTGTGTTCAATCTGAACGGAATTCTTGAATCGGAATTGGTGATTATCTTTTTCGCGCTCGAGAGCACATTCGTTAATGCCAGGCTCTTTTGAGTCTAGTATGGACACATTGAGGACTTTCATTATGGTGAGGTCGTTGGAAGCCGCCTTTGAATGTCCAGAGTCTTGGAGGCATTGGATTCGAACTTTTAGAACTTCTTCCAACTGTCTACTATGGGCGAAGAGCACTGCTTGATTTAAAAGAGCCAATTTCTTGACCAGAGATGATTCTTGTTGCGCTTTGGAGAAGCATGCTTGAGCTAATGCCTCATTTTTATCAATGGGCGATTTGAGTCTTCCAAGTTGGTTTTCGAACCTTGTTTGCGGGAATTGGAACAGAAGTTCCAACCTGGCCATGGTTAGGTTGTCATTGGAGCTTTGCCACAATCTCGGATTGCGTTCAAGACTGATGAGGTCAAAAACTTTTTGGACGAAGTCTTCAGACATGTTTGTAAAAGGTATCTGGAAGTTTACTTTTGAAGCGAGTCAAGGAAGACTACTATTTACTGCTAGGATGCGACCTGCATGTATGTGGTCTCAGTAAACAACGGAACGGATGCCAAGAACAGGCTTTCTCTTTCTTTGAACCACATGTCGCTAGTCATGATGAACAAGAGAAGCACAAGAGAATTTCAGCGACTACAGAAAGGGGGCAAATTGCCCTTTATTTTCAAGAGAAAAGTAGATGTTGATGGGTTTGAGACTTGACAATGTATCAACAAACAACTTTAATGATGAAATGCTAATTCATATTTGCAAGACTTTAGTCATTCCTCAAAAATAAAAAAAAAAACGGATTAAGATTACAATAGTGTCGCGTAGCACAGTGGTTAACACAATTTCCTATAATAAGAGAGGTCTCCCGTTCAGAAACTCCTCCCCCACCTATCTCAAAGGTAACTTTTAGACGCTAACCACACCCACAGAGGGCGAACCAAAAACTGATACCAGACATGAATCTGCCTAAACGGAATTTGGAAATGGACGATGGGATGGCTAGCTTTGCTGGCCGGGCTAGGTTCATCACTCCCACCCTAGCACCCAAATTACAAAAAAGGTTACTTTTAAAACTAGAGTGGTTGAATGTGCAAGTCCGAAGCCGAATGTGAACTGGTAACATTCTAATTTGAGTTTATCCTTTTTGTATCAACATTCACAGAATCGAATACCATCATAATCACGAGAATTGAACAGATAATTGCCCTTCATGAGTATTCCTTGGCAATCTCCCAACCCATGGCTTTCAAGCCGGCATACGTTTCTGTGTTTGTGGGCTCAATTTGATCCACTGGGAGAAGAAACCCATATTTTCCCTGGTCCCGCAATTCCAATGCATAAGAATAATTGATTCCAGCCTTCTCATAAGCCCAATCCACGCTACTTCCAGAAGCCAGATAAATCACTTCGTTTATGGGACCATGTTGGAAGGATGTGCCATAAACTTGCCTCAAAGCTTCCACAGCTTTCTTCATAACTCGAGATTGATCAAAGTAGTCACTTGAGCGAATTTTCTTAAAACCATAGGGAGACATCCAGAATTGCGAATATGCATGAACGGAAAGAAAAGAGGCAAACTCACGTCCACTTGTTTGAGTATTCAGAATAATGTCTCGAATGGCCACTGTTTCTGCCTCTGAAAACGCCTTGGGCCCATGGAAAGTGTCCTGGCATATTGAGTTCGATGATCCGACTTTTGCCCATGCAATATCGAAATTGCGGTTTGGATCGACTCCTGTACATTTTGGATTGGATTGAACTGATTGCGACCATTGATTTCCGGATCCACCCCAAGAGGGAAATCCACCTGATTGGGGTGCTTGGGGAAAGCCAGGAAAAACTGATCCTGGCCAGAATTGCTTCAATGAGATGTTGTCTTTGGTGAACTTGGTCTCGGCCTCCGTGCTCAGAAAGCCCCCTTCAATGCCTAACTCTTCGTCCAAATTGTAATCAATGACCTCCAAGGATCTTCTCGTCTTTTGTATTTCCACTGAAACTTGATCATCCCCGCTTCTGAGCATCATGGCTGCTGGGGTTCGTCGATTCTTTCGCCACATTCGATTAACGTCCCAGGAATAGACATAACCATCCGGATTCGCCACGGGAACGATGAAGAAGTCAAATTTCCTCAAAAGTCCAGCTTCCCCCTCAGCCAGAAGCTCTTTGATCGTGAAAATACAAAACGAAGGCGAAACCCATTCTCGACTATGGATTCCACAATCCATCCAGATGA
This sequence comes from Tigriopus californicus, assembly GCF_007210705.1. Lineage (NCBI taxonomy): Eukaryota > Metazoa > Arthropoda > Copepoda > Harpacticoida > Harpacticidae > Tigriopus > Tigriopus californicus. Next base: position 7,909,437 of record NC_081449.1, on the reverse strand, counting down.
TGGGCTTATCTGTTTTGGCTGAGTCTTCGGATCTGGACAATGTCACCATCTCAATTGGGCGTCCTTCAAAGGTGGTTCCAATTGAGGAAATGCTCATGGATTGGCTATCATCCTGCTTTTGAATTTCACGGAGGTGGGTCGTGATCTGGTTCAAGCGGTTGTAGCTCTTGGCGTCATAGTAAGACAAGCTGGGATCCCGGTAACCAAAATCATCCAAGTCTTCTTTGAGGATGCTTTTCATTTCATCGTCGATCAGCTCTTGCAGGTTGGTCACTTTCGTGTTGTGTTGAATATTTCGTTGGTCGAGGAAATTTTCCAAGGTTTTATAGACCTCGGGTTCGACTGACAAACTTATGGTTTGGTCCACCTGGGCAGGTTCAGCCCAAAAATCAACACCCACCACGTTGATGGACTCGAGTGTTCGGAGGTCTTTCAATTGGTTCTGATCTTTAGGAATGACATCCACCAACTTGTAGTTCATGAAACTGAACTTGGCTTCTTTCTTATCCTCGTTTTTTTCTGTCACTTCGAGACTTTTAGACAAGACTAAGGCCCCCCAAAGGGCCCCCAGGATCGTAAAATGAAATATATGTTGGCTCAAAGACATCCTCATGGTAAGTGAGTGGTTTTATCGGAAGACCCTCTTCAATTTATGCCTTTTGACCTCTAACCGAGGCTTAGAACTAGAAATCCAGTTCCAATTCAGACAGGGCAATGATGGTTGCCGATCATTTCACCTTGACCAACGCTTTCCTTGCGTGGTATGACCGAGTGTTCGTGGGTAGAGCGCTTTGAGACGATAAGCGGGAGAGGGAGGTCAACCAATTTTAAGGTGCACCGAATGCCAACCAATCAACTCTTTTTCAGAGTCAATGTCACGTTACAAAATGAATGGGAATGAAGTCTAGCTCCTTAAAAAAGCTCACCTTGCATCGCCTTAATGGGAATACCTGAATGTTATTGGTGCGTTGTAACTTGTACTCAATTGCAATAGTAATAATGCTGGATCATGTTTTTATGGAAGTACCCAAACCCAAAAAGACAATTTTCAAGGTACCAAATAATTTTGATATGATTTCTCAAGAAAAATATGTACTTGCAGAAGGCATTAAAAAACCCAATACTTTTCACTACCTATGGAATGGATACATGCAGCCGATTATTGTTTGGGTTTGCACGGTCTTTCCTAACCCCTAAAGGGAATGTAATCCCCAGGACTATTAAAATGAAAGGTTTTAATTCGTCTATTTATTACCCTTCAATTTTTATATGATATTTGGTCTACGAATGATTTTGAATTGGCAGACCGAGCTAGTCCTTGAATGCAGGTGGAATGATTGTGATATAGATTGCGTATATGTATCCTTACACATTTCCGATCATTTATCTAGTTCTCCATTCTTCTTTGTCCACGTCATTCTCATTCCGGTAATGTACGTCTTCCTATAAAGACCTCCTTCCATACCACTCGGTAATCTATGAAATAAAATTTTATCTTATTCGGTCTTTGCGATTATTCCGTGGGGCAGTCGGTTGCCCATCTGCCCGTGGAGGTGTAACCTACTTGCGATTGCGATCTTCCTTGTGGGTCACAATCGGTTGGACATTCGTCGCTGGTCGACAATTGGGTCGATTATGTTCTTCCTGTTGGATTTGCTTTTCAATCACCCATGGTAATCCTGTGATCATCCCGTCGTTTTCCATGGTGTCATCGAGCCATTTGGGTTATTCGATTGTCGTTTCGCGGTGATTTTCCCCCGTACCCATGGATGGAATTGGATTTAGTCTATCTGGATATTACTGATGGGAAAAGGGCAAGTAACAAGTCATCACAGACACCCAAGTTCTACTTGTTTACAAGCAAAGCTTGCCCAAGTACTAGAACTTGGGCAAGCTTAACCCAAGCAGGGATCCGCTAATAATGTAAGGAGCCCTGACGGTTAGCTGAGGAAAACCGCAAAATAAGGAATTTTTGTTCATAGTTCAAGTCAGATTGTCAGAAACAAACCAGTTATTGAACCAAAGCCACGTTGCAGCGTCATTGTTGGTGCACATTATTGCTTTTCTTGTATAAGCTAATTTAATTTGCCCTGATATAGAATTTCTTGCGTAAATTTGGCCACACCATTTTCCCCGTCTGTGTACAAACCCAAGTTGGGGCAAGTTCCTGCTTGGGCAAGTTAAGCACCGGACTACTTGCCCTGTCGGTGCTTGCTTCACATCAGTACTGGATATGGTCATTGAAGCGATTTAGGCTCCCAAATGTTTGTGTGTTAACAAATATTGTTGTTTTGAGCCTTGTTTCCCTGTCGAAATTTTGATTTGTCCGGTATGGCGAGTAGGGAGGAACTTCTAGATTTGAACGCTTCTCGAAAAGGCCACAAGGGTCTCGCCACGATAGCTAGGCATGCAACACTTGACGCTATTGACTCATTCGTGGAGGGCGACGATCAATACCACGGATTGCATACCACGATGCCGAAGCGGTCATGATGTGCCATTCTGCGGCCAATGATCATGATTGTGACCGGGAATTAGACGTTCAAGAGGATTTTTTTGACAAAACTCAAATCAAAGTTAGGGGATTTCGTCAAGATTTTGATCAATCATCAAACTCGTTTGAAGATGATAGCCCTGCCACAAGGATCAACTCCTCTCCAGGCGTTCCCAAACTCGATTTCAAACGACCCCCTATGTTGGAGGAGGACACCAATTGACGGACTTTTGTTCAATGGTGTTCATTGTGGAATAATTATGCCACGCTGATTTCGTTGCCTCAGCGACACCGACCAACTCAAGAGTCTTTATTGTGGGAATGCCGCAGCCCTGGTTTTATCCAAATCGTTCTCTTTCTGGACGTTTTGCGGCCTTCCAACCCATCCAATTGATATTTGTCCTACCATGAGTAGTCGGTGGCGATCTTGCCACCATAGAGGACATTGGTCGAAGTATGTTGATCCAGACCTCCTACCAGGGCCTCTCCGCTGTCAATGCCGCGAATTGGCTCCGTGAAACTACGGGCTGCTTTTTCACTGTCGCCGTGTTCCACTCCCAATCAAGTCAACGTTCATGTCTCACCAATAAGATCTAAAAGCAGGTTAAATTTTGTGCTGATACCGGTGCTGATCAAACCGGCTTGAAGAGAAGAAAAACCGAGGTGTAGAGTGTATGTGCAATTGAGCCGAGAGTTTGCTCTCATGGCCGACCCGAACTAGTATCTCGTGCTCAGATATGAACCCGAGACGAGCAAAAAAGACACACAAGAAAAAAGCCCCAGCCACCACTGAGTGAGTGAGATGGGATCCCGAACAAAACGCCCATGTGGAAGAGATCTGCTGGTTCGTGCATGGAAAAACCTTCTTTTAACTTATTTCATATTATTACCAAACCTAATTTTGTCTTTTAGAAAGAAATAAAGCCACGTCAATGACCACAAGTGAATGATTGCGATCTTTGGTCGGAAAGCGGGTAAGGGACGCAGAGACGAGATTAGAAAGGGAAAACGTACAGTCCACGCGAACACGGCTTGAACGAAATTGACTGAGCCTGTTGTCAACATTGACGGGAGAGTAATCCGGTAACTTGGGATCCTCCTTCCATACCACTCATCTATCAAATACAATTTTTCTTTATTCGGTCTTCGCGATTATTCCGGTAAGGTGGATCTGGAATGCCACTTCAAAATTTATCCAAGTCTGACTTGAAAGATGCCACCGGATCAACCGTGCCTCCGTATTCCCTACGAATATTAGAGGGGAGCAAATTAAGCAATGAAGGAACCCGAGAAAGAAGAGAGTTGGACTTCATTGTTCGAACTAGCCTGGATTCTTGAGGGCTTGAAGGTGCTCTCCAAACGCACAATCAGCCTCACTAGAATTGACCCTAAAACCAGGGTTGGAACGAAGTGCATGAATGCTATTGGAAATTTTCAGTATCAGATACTTTTTGTATCTCCGCTGAACGTTGTACAGTCCAAGGAGTTCTCTATACATGGAGGTGGACAGTTCCCAGAGTGTCACGATTACCCCTATTCTATCAGTGTACCTAATGCCTTCAGATGATCTAAGGCAAGAGTATAATTACCGGAGAGAAATAAGTCGCGTGTACGCTTCGTAACGTTGCTCTCCCGAATGCCTAACCGGAAACGGCAAGTTGTCTATATTTCGAACAGCATTCAATTGCATAGGAAAGGAGGTCTGTGATTGGTTGGTTTGGGATTCTCCTCATCGATTGCGACAGTTCTGTTAGATATATCCAGTATCATAGATAGACTGAACTCTCGGTTTCAACACAGAGGGCAGACAACAAAAGGGCAATGTGTACTAGCCCCTCAGTAGATCAAAAAACGTTTGAGTTTTGTTAAAACCTTGGTATTCAGATCATTAAGGTTTATCACTGTTATTTTTATCACCTTGTCTGGTGATATGTTGTTATCAAACTGGGTGTATAATGTATGAAATACCCAGAAATGTGAAATAGCCTAATGTTTAATTCCTCCCTTTTTACCACCATTCTATTTATGGTGATTACTTGAACCAAAAATTAGCTACTTTTCGCTGGTACACAAGCTTTTAGCCATTAAAAATATAATCTAAGAAGTGTCATGATATATAGTTTGTATTGGTTTAACAACTAAGAGTCCTTTTGAACAATGAGATAAAAGTGCTCAGTGAGAAGTTTTTTGTTGCAAAGCTCTTGCACCTTATTACTTCTGAAGGATGACAGAAATATATATGATACATTTGAAAAGAGGTAACTCAATGGGTTTTTTCAAATGCATTTCATAATCAAAAGACCAAACAACACAAATTTCAGACCCATCATTAATATGAATTTAATATGTATCAAGGGTAAACTGATTATTTTTTTAGTTTTCTTCATTTCTTCCACTTTTCTGAAGAACATTATGATTGATGTGGTTACAGGCCAAGTCACCATGCAGGCCAACAACTATACAGTTTAGTTATGGAATGGGGTCCCAAGGCCTAATTACAAACACTTCACTTTAGTTAATAGAAAATGGGAGTATGGGTCCACTACTTGGGGGTCTCAAGTTGGAAACAGGTTGCTGATGTCCGTCTTGGGATAAAGTTGGAATTCCCACTGGCTTTTTAGAGCAGTTGTAGAAACTCTTAATGCTCTCTCTGTGTATCAGAAACGCCGTTTACAGTGTGGGCAATGATGGCCAATGAAATGATTCATCTTGGTCAGTAATCTGAGAGCAAACAAATTTGGCTTATCAGTCACATCATTTGTCAAATACAAGAGCAAGGGACAACACTTTGGAAGGAAATACACCATTGACATTCTATTACACAAATTCACAGGCAGCCAAGCTGAGCGACACTCACTCACAAACAATGACTGCGTGCCCAATCATATGTCAATAATCTCAACTTGTTTAGGCTGGTCAACCTCTTTCTCAGTTTTAATGAATCTGTATCAGGCTCCCTAGGTTGCTTGCATTCACAAGTCCTGATGACAGGTCTTGTGTCTTTGGATGGCCAAGTCCTGGAAAAATAAGGATGGACGGTCTCTGGGCTGCAAAAAGTAAGGCTGCTTGGGTCACAGTTGGGGAAACGTTGTCACTAATGAAGGATCATTCATGCCTTTCTCTTCAGTTTTGAATCCTGTCTGGATCTTCAGATACAATGTTTCAAATGTAGAACAGACAATCAGAGGATATTGGATTTTATATCTTCAATGGCTCTAATCCAGTGTGAGGGGACGGGTCAGGTTGGCCAACTTCTTGAAATGGTTTGACAAAATGGTAGTGAGGTCAACCCAAGGGTGGGTCATTGAGCAGAAGTCACACACAATGATTTATAAGCAGATTTCACCTCAGATTTTGTGGGGTCAGAGCACAGTTGCTTCAAATTTAGCCCTTTCAATGTCTTGCAGCTGTTGATTTTTAGGGTGATTATGTGTCCAGGGTAGAGCCATCCTTGTACAGTCCCAACTCTTTTTGTCTCTCCCAATATGAGAGCTCTCTGATTCCTGTGATGTTCCTAATGAAACATCGATTGACTTGCTCAACCTTTTTCAAACCTGCAGAACTATTTGAAGCCCAAATGGGTGAAGCATATTCAAGATGTGGCCAAACAATTGCCTTGTACAGAGTTAGCATTGTGATGCTATCTCAGGGCTTAAACGTGCAATACATCCAACCACACATTTGAAGAGCTTTATCCACTTTCAAATGGATAGGCTCGTCCGAGTACACTAGAGCAAGGAAACGCCACTTTTGGTGATCACCAAACCTTTCCCACCATGTTAGGCCTAAACTATTGGTGCTGAAATTTTTAAATGTCAATTATTGGCATAGCTATTGAACAAAATATGTGATCAATATGTTTGGTAACCATTGATGGTATGTGCTTCAAACAAGGCGCTTAAAATACTTGAAATAACTTCTGACCCTAGAAAACCATAACTAGAATTCATTCCTGTTTTGGAGCTCGCTGAGAACAGACGCATTTAGTTTGCTCTCGTTCTT
>NC_081449.1:7885191-7901941 GCF_007210705.1 Tigriopus californicus | reverse complement strand
TATTGATTGCCCTTGTTTAGCAACGCATCTCGAAAATCTCAAAAGTGTAACAAAATGTATCCGAAATTGCAACGCAATGATGAGGCATTCGGAATTTCGTTTCAATCTCCCAACAATGTGCTTGAATGTGGGCGACATGATTGCGCCTTTACGTAAACAAAGTGATTCCGACACCTCTGGAGGTCAGCCTGAACCCAGGCTTGTTCCTTGCGTTTCAGTTAAGTGTTTCCACCACATGGATGAAAACTTTAACTTGAGCCCCATTTTAACCTCTTCAAAATTTCGTTCTTAAAAATGTGGTCAGACAACTTACTCAAACCCGTTTTATGAAGCGTGCTGGACGAAAGCAATTGCTTGACAAGGAGTCTTATTAGGGGTTTATACTCTGAATTTGGACGAGCCGTCAACGATTCAAATTTGCGCCATAGTTGTCCTAAGTAGCTTGACTACAAATGAACCATTTTTTCCACCAGGGACAGCTGAGACGAGAACATGCGATCGCAGCGCCCTTGATCAATCTATATATGAAGTTATCTATGCTTCTGACATGTCTTGAAGTACAATTACTGATAAATACGAATTAGGTTATCTTGATAAAGCAAGAACTTGCTCAAAATACAAGCAGTCAATATGTTTTTTCTAATAACATTGTTTAAAGAAAATTGTTTCAGGAACATCTTGACCAAATTTCAAGAAATTTGGTGCACTTGTTATGAAACTATGGTTCTCACTCTGGGAATGGCACTCAAACCAAAAGTAGGCATATTATAGCTCTGACCTACAAATTGCTCTTTAAACTCATTTGAATGCTTTATATTCATGAAATGATATATCTTAACAAAGATGACACCTATTTTACATGACTATATTGGATGCTTTTGCTACGACCTAAATTCATTGGAGTCCAAAATTCAAATTGAAATATTTTGAACACGACTTTGCTATTGCTCTGTGTCCCTTAAATAATGCCTGCCTTTTATGCAAACTTCCTGATAAGTAGATATTTAAACTTTACTCAAATACAACCCATCCATGTTCCACCAATGACTGATGTCTGTTTTGTCAAATTGGTGGATTGAAACAAATTATCAATTATCCATCCTAGATAATCAAATAAGTCAATATTTTTGTACATGTACTTTCATTGCATATCTAATACATTTTGTTTGTTATTTGTCAGTGTAAGTTCCTCATCAATTGATAAAGTGATTCGTTTTGATTTTTTCCATGAATCTTTTTGAGCAAATTTTGCGGAATATTTCACTGAATTATAAGACAATTTGAGTGTTCTTGATTCATTTAATGTCCATGGTTATTTCATATATTCTTCTGATTTCAAAAATTAATTCATAAATATTTGGTATGTGAACAGATTTGTATATCAAACAGATCATTATTAAAAAACCGCTTAAATGTACTATGTAGCATGGGCAATCTTGTTTTATTCATCATAGAGTTACTCTCTGAATTCAACGCAATGGCCTAACTTGGCGGGTGAAGGAAAGCCGTGTCTTTTCCTCTCTTTAGTCCTTGGCTCACCGAACTTACCATTATCTTGGAGGACTACACCTAAATCTTTCATAGATGAGACCTGCTCAATATCTTTACCTCCATTACCTATGAGTGGAGCATTCAAAGGAGTTGACCTGATGGTCATTGAGCGGAATTTCATTCCGTTCAGGGCCGTATTACAATCAGTAACCCTAGAGTAGACTCTTTCTAGGTCATTTGTGCCGACGACACCGCGATTATTGCCCATGAGAAAACTCCAGAGGACCTTCAAGACACCACGTGCGAATTAATGAGGGATGTTGTAATCTGGTTTGAAAGGAATAAGCTATTGCTCAATGCTGAGAATACCTTTGTCATGAGTTTCGGTTGTGCTAAAAAATTAAATGTACTTGTCAAAGGTCAGTCACTTCTGGAAGTTAAAGAGGAGAAATATCTGGGTGTCACCGTTGATTCCGGGTTGACCTTTGATGCCCACGTTTGTAGTGCTATGAAGAAAACGAATTCGATGGGTGGCCTTCTAAAGGACGCCAGGAATAGTATACCTCTTCCCACAAGGATTATGCTTGTTAAGGCCTTAGCCCTATCTGTCCTACTGTATGGATATGCAGCGTGGATGCCACTTCTGACCAAGGGTAACTCGCATCGTTTGCAAGTCTCTGGAATAGAGTCCTCAAGATCATCTTCGATAACAAAAATGGATTCACTCCACTCCTCTATTGAAAAAAGCAACGATTCTTCGTCTTGAAGACTATTTAAGCATGAGCTGGCATCTGATGGTATCCAAGGCACTAGTGGGAGTTGGATCGGAATTAGTTCGAAGTAAAATAAAAATGAGATCATGCTCCACTAGATCCATGAATACGTTTGTAAGTACTGTCAATCCCAGTGTGGCAAATGCTGCATGTTAGATTTGCAGTAAAATGAATGCACAAGGAGCACCTTCAAAGACTGTTTAAAAAGATATGAAGACAAGTGCTCGGTGACAAATTGCAAGGTTTACCGTTTTAACTCAAATAATGCAATTTAATAAGTTAACATAAATCCATCTATCCCCTGCCCCTCGCTGCACCCTCCCCCATTCCATATCTCTATTTACACCATTATTATTATCTGTTTATACTACATTTTGTCCTTACGAAATAAATTACTTACCGTCTTGTTGATTTGCCACTTATCTTGTCCAAAAATGGACCTACATTTGTTTTTAAAATCTATGTTATAGCTTTCCATCTTTTGTTTCATGACTGGTGCAACACCTAGTTCTTTTGCCTTTTATCTAAAACATAATCTCTAAAGTGACTTGAACAATATTTGATTACATATCAGATGGATACAGATCAGACAATTTAAGGGCTTGTGTGATTCTTTTATTCTTTGTTCGCAAAATTGAGATATAATACGGTTTCTTGAAATTTTATGCGGTTCTTGAAAAAACTATCTAACTGATTCGGCTTTCAGAGGCACTTATTTCTTTTTTTTTTTACCAGGGCCCTATATCAAAACCTATCAATTCACAGTCGATTCTTTAAGGTAAGCAGTTTCTATTTTCATTTCTGTTCACGAACTCTTGGTCCCCTGAGATGGAAGGTCAAATTTGGGCGACTCTAAATTGCACATAAATTCGTCATTTTTCCGCTGATTGCATTTGGCTTTTTGGTGCAAACTGGTAAGAACTAGCGTAATGAACAAGAGTCTGGGCACACTTCAAAAGACATGCCTGGTATCTCGAACAGAGGCTGAAATTACGAAAAGGGAGACAGACCACTAAGCACTCTTCAAAATCATAACTTTGAAATCTAAATCGGACCGAGTGGATCAAGGGTGAGTCATAAAGTATCATACTTAGTTTAGATCAATTGCCCGACCGAGGAACGGGCGTCGAATGTCGGCACACCCACTGAACTCGAAATATCGCCATTGTTGGATCCTGGAAGAGCAGAGTTAGTCCGTTTTCGATCATCAATCGATCGATTGAAATGTATTGACGGACTATCTCAAGGTAGAGTGAACAAAGGGTCGGTTTTTAAGCATGATTTAAGTAAAGCATCTGGCTTTTGGTACTTTGCCTAAATCTGGGAGGTAATTTAAAATCACTTGGAATCCAGCACTTAGCATTTTATGTGTCAAGAATCCAATCACGCCTTGATAAGCAATAAACCCCTGCAAATATGAAAATGAGTGGAAATCAGTTGTTTGTCAGTCCCTGGAAAAACCCAAATAGACAGGAGACCATTCATCTTTTCTTATGGTTTTGTTTAAGGTTAATGGCAAAGAAGGTTAACTGGTCTATGCTTCATCCAGATTTCGCAAACCTCTGGCATTGAAGGATCGAAATCCAGTCGAGTGTTCAAGCCAAATGATTGAAAATTTTACATTTTTGAGTCGTGGAGGAACTTGACATTTCACTGACAAGTTACTGGTACCCTCAGCAACTTCTCAGGTCAAATGGATTTCGTTGTAAGTACCATACAACCTCCAGCAGCCAGGAACTGGGGGTGACTATTTAAGCGGTTTTTTATTTCGCTTGTGTATCCTCTTTCGCTCCTGATGGGAACTGAGGTCCTTGAAGCTAAAAAACTGACATTCTGGTTCGAAACACAACAATTCATACAGTGGACAGGTTGAGTTTTAAGTGCTCGTAACTTTTGACACTAAATTTGGTTGGGCTCAAAACTGACCAGCGCTTTCTTCAACAAAAAAAGCGCAACAGAAGTGAAATAAAAAACACTTAATTACAAGGGTGAAAGTTTCCAACTTCCCCCACTGACCGTCTGTTTCCAATGATGACGTCGTCCTTGTTCAACCCAAATCTAAAATTCAAAAAACACTCGCATCAAGCTCCAGAAGATAACCAAACCAACAAAAAAGTGTTCCAATGTCATACATTGACAGATTGGCACTCTGGTACTCATTTAAAGAAACCTCTCCTATGACTCCCAATTTAATTAGAGAAATAAATCACTTTTATTATTAGCATTCACAGAGTACTTATTCACGATTGTCAAACAAATAAGTGGTCTTTACGAATATTCCTTGGCAATTTCCCAACCCATGGCTTTCAAGCCGGCATACGTTTCTGTGTTTGTGGGCTCAATTTGATCCACTGGGAGAAGAAACCCATATTTTCCCTGGTCCCGCAATTCCAATGCATAAGAATACTTGATTCCAGCCTTCTCATAAGCCCAATCCACGCTACTTCCAGAAGCCTGATAAATCACTTCGTTTATGGGACCATGTTGGAAGGATGTGCCATAAACTTGCCTCAAAGCTTCCACAGCTTTCTTCATAACTCGTGATTGATCCAAGTAGTCACTTGAGCGAATTTTCTTAAAACCATAGGGGGACAACCAGAATTGGAAATATGCATGTATGGTAATGAATGAGGCAAACTCACGTCCATTTGTTTGAGTATTCAGAATAATGTCTCGAATGGCCACTGTTTCTGCCTCTGAAAAAGCCTTGGGCCCATGGAAAGTGTCGTGGCATATTGAGTTTGATGATCCAATTTGTGCCCAAGCAATATCGAAATTGCGGTTTGGATCGACTCCTGAACATTTTGGATTGGATTGACCTGATGGCAACCATGAATTTCGGGATCCATTCCAAGAGGGAAATCCAGCTGATTGGTTAGCTTGAAGGGCTTGAGGAAAACCAGGGAATATTGAACCTGGCTGGAACTGGTTCAATGATATACTATCTTGGGCGAACTTGATCTCACTCTCGTTATTCTGATAAAACCCCTCAATGCCTGAATCCTTGTTCAAATCGTGTTCAACGATTGCCCAAGAACTTATGATCTTTTGTATTTCCACTGAAACTTGATCATCCCCGCTTCTGAGCATCATGGCTGCTGGGGTTCGTCGATTCTTTCGCCACATTCGATTAACGTCCCAGGAATAGACATAACCATCCGGATTCGCCACGGGAACGATGAAGAAGTCAAATTTCCTCAAAAGTCCAGCTTCCCCCTCAGCCAGAAGCTCTTTGATCGTGAAAATACAAAACGAAGGCGAAACCCATTCTCGACTATGGATTCCACAATCCATCCAGATGATGGGCTTATCTGTTTTGGCTGAGTCCTCGGATCTGGACAATGTCACCATCTCAATCGGGCGTCCTTCAAAGGTGGTTCCAATCGAGGAAATGCTCATGGATTGGCTATCATCCTGCTTTTGAATTTCACGGAGGTGGGTCGTGATCTGGTTCAAGCAGTTGTAGCTCTTGGCGTCATAGTAAGACAAGCTGGGATCCCGGTAACCAAAATCATCCAAGTCTTCTTTGAGGATGCTTTTCATTTCATCGTCGATCAGCTCTTGCAGGTTGGTCACTTTCGTGTTGTGTTGAATATTTCGTTGGTCGAGGAAATTTTCCAAGGTTTTATAGACCTCGGGTTCGACTGACAAACTTATGGTTTGGTCCACCTGGGCAGGTTCAGCCCAAAAATCAACACCCACCACGTTGATGGACTCGAGTGTTCGGAGGTCTTTCAATTGGTTCTGATCTTTAGGAATGACATCCACCAACTTGTAGTTCATGAAACTGAACTTGGCTTCTTTCTTATCCTCGTTTTTTTCTGTCACTTCGAGACTTTTAGACAAGACTAAGGCCCCCCAAAGGGCCCCCAGGATCGTAAAATGAAATATATGTTGGCTCAAAGACATCCTCATGGTAAGTGAGTGGTTTTATCGGAAGACCCTCTTCAATTTATGCCTTTTGACCTCTAACCGAGGCCTACCCGAGTAAAGAAAATCCAGTTTCTACTGATACGGGAAAAAAAGACTTGCTGTTCATTCACCTTTACTAAGGCCTTACGTGGCATGGCCGTTTTAAAACTGCTAGATCAAATCTCAGAACGAAGCTTAAAGAACTAGATTGACACTCTATGAAAATGCTTCACTTTTGTGCTGTTTTGTTTCTTGTTTTTATGAAACTTCTCACGACAGCAACAAGCATGATTTTAGAAGATTATAGGTTCTCATTGAAAAATATTAAGCAATGCAGCGCAGATAAAATGATAAAAACGAGAAGAAAAAAGGGAGATCACATTTCAGGAAAAGTTTTCCAGAAAGGCGCTTTGAAAATGTGGCATTAAGTCTACATCTAAGCGACAATTAAAAGCAGGCAAAGTTTGAGCACATACTTTTAGTTGACGATGCGTACAAAAAAGCTCTCACCTGTACATTTGAGTTCACGATGTAAAATGTGAAGTGTATATTTGTGCACTCTCGTGTATGTGTATCTGAGCCCTTATTGGTTACCTCCACCTATTACCACTCTCTGGCAATCAAATCGAATGTGTTCAATAGTAAGATTGGGTTGAAAACACAATAGGAGGGGCTGCATTGATTAGATCCAAAGCTTTGCCTAACCATTTATTGCCGTTGAGTCTGGAATTCGTGAAAAATGGAGCGTGATTGTTCCCATCTGAGTAATTGACAGAAATATGCAGGGTACAGGTTTAATGTAATATGCTAATTATGCGATCTACATACCTTTACTGGCCAGATTGATGTGGCTTTTGCGTACAGTATCAGATACCTTTCGTACCTTCACTGAATAATGTACAATCCCAACCTTTCTAAACTCTCCCAATACGAGAGCTCTCTGATATCCTCAATGTTCCTCGTAAAACATCTTTGGACCTCCTCGAGCTTTTGTAAACCTGTTGAACTAACTGGAGCCCAAATGGGAGAGGCATAGTCAAGATATGGCTGAACAATGGATTTGTACAGAGTTAGCATCGTGATGCTATCTCTGGACTTAAATGTGCAATATATCCAAACACATGTCTGAAAAGCTTTACCAACTTTCAACTGGATATGCTCATCGAACTTGCCATCATCTTGGAGGACTACACCTAAATCCTTCATGGATGAGACTTGCTGAATGCCCTTGCCTTCATCATCTAATAGTGGAGTGTCTAATGTCGTCAACCCAAAGGTCATTAAGCGGAATTTCATTCCATTCAGTGCCATGTTACCCGCAGCAACCCAAAAGTAGATTTGGTGTAGTACCTTTACTAAACAACCGGAATTCTGTCCATTCATACCAAATACCTATTTTGTATCATCAGCATAGGAAGAGATACTGACATTAATACTACCAAGATTCTGAAGCGGAGCAATGACGATGATGAAAAGGAGAGGACCCAAACGGAGCCCTAAGGAACACCCAACTTGACATCATGTATGTCACTAAGGGATCCTTTAACCTTAAACAATTACTTCCTATCATAATTGAAACTTCTTAACCAATAAAGAATCTTGTCTTGGAACCCAATCTCGTGGAGCCTCTTAGCTAAAAGGCCATGATCTACCTTGTCAAAGTCCTTGGTAAATTCGAGATAAACAACATCGACTGATTTGTGGCTCTCTAGTCTCACAATAACCTGCTCTATATGTTTAACCGTGCTAAAATGTACTCGTAACCCATGATGGCTAGAAGGAAAGACTTCATGAGTAGCAAGAAATTCAACAAGTTTGAACTTCATGATCTTCTCAAACACCTTCGCAATATTCGAAGTGAGAGAAATCGGCCTATAATTACTGGGGAGCGAATTATCTCCCCCTTTGTAAATTGGAACACCATGAGCTACCTTCAGAGAAGAGGGGAACTTGCCCTGGTCCAAGATGCAACGCATCAAGTACGAGAAAACAGGAGCAAGAACTAGTGAGCATCTCATCAGAAACTGAGATGTAACGCCATCAGGACCAGGAGAGCTCGAGAGTCTCAAGTCCCTGATGGCCTCTGAAACATCTTGAGCTGTGACAACAAGATTATCTATCCGCTCAACTTGTCAAGCCTTGCCAATCTCAACAAACTCCTCAATAGAGCAGTGGGCACACTAGAGAACCGATCTCCAAGTATGTTGGCCATAGACTCAACAATGTCTATGGCTTCCCCCTTGACCTCAAAAGGCCCTACTCTTAGAGTTTGCAAAAGCCTTCGGATTCGACCTCACCTCTTGAACTAATCTACTTTCCTTTTTCAATTGATCTGTCTCAATGAAGGCCTTAATTCTACCCTGGATTAAATCCAACTTTCTTTGAAGGGTAGCCACAACTACTGGATTCAAATTGCTTTGGAGCCTTTTTGCTAGTTAGCAACTCTTTTTGAACAGATTCTTCCTGAACTTTGGAATTTTTGACTGTGCCCCGCCTTGTGGAACACATTCAGAGATTGCTATAGTGGAACAAACGTCCTCAAAAACTAGAATCATTTTGTCTAAGGCTACATCTATGAACGATTCCCTTTTCAGCATTGAAATGAGGTCCAGCTCCCTTAACCTTTCTTTAATCAACGACCAAGGTTCATCTTTGAACTTGAACTTAGCCAGACCGACCTTTTTGGCCGGTCTTACTCTGTAGAGCACCCCGGCTTTTGAGTAATGGTCGACCCTATCTCGAGAACATGATAGTCTGAAAAGTTACTAGGCGTCACATGGACGCACGCGTACTGGATCAGATCAGGGTCATTGAAACAAAAACAAGTCGAGAACGCTGTTCTCTCTATGGCTACGCCAACACACTGGGAGAGATAGCGAAGGATCTCAAACTTCTCCAGCTTTTAAATGTTCTAACGACTGAGATGTCGATTTCGAAATGGGAATGTACCCATTTGGACTAACCTCCCACCCTACACCGCTAGCTGGAATATTGAAGTCACCGACAAAGAAAACCTTTGAGCAAACTGACTGGTCCAACTCATTTCCTGTGAATTTGAGAGCTGACAAGAATGAGCTAACTGAACAAGAGGGGGGCCTATATATTGTTACAATGGACAGCTCAAGACCTTGGAGGTGACAAACTAGGACCTCTGCTTCTCCATTAGACTTGTGAACATGGCTAACGTCCAGGTCATTTCTAACGTATTGACATACGCCCCCATGAGGAAAAATGGGATTGTCAGCGAGTAGTACTTTATCACATCGAACTAAATTGAAAACGACCATTGTTATTTCTTCATCTAAGACCCTTGATTGAGGCCAAGTTTCTGTCATGGAAATGAACGAGATCTACCTATCTAAAGCTAGTTCCTCAAGAACCTTGATCTTTGTACTGTCTTTTTTGGAAATAAGACAACGCACATTCAAATAAAGCCCTTTTACGGGCTGATTGTCCTTCGATGGACTAGTGTTATCAAATCTTTGACTAGGCCTTCTAACCTTCAAAAATCATGCTTTTGGACAAAATCAATCTTAGGCGGAGAATGAGAAAACCTTTGAGGAGGGGGCAAAAGAGGGGGAGAAGGAACTCTGGCCGCCACCTGAGCATACGATCTAAACGATGCGTGGGGCTCATGGCGACCAGAGGGGGGCTTAAGGCTACAAAGTTTGGGCAGAAGAGAGGTTAAAGGATTTGAGGATGAGGTTGTAGGAGAGGGAGGGGAACAAGGAGAGGGAAATAGGGAAGGAGATAGGGGTGGGGTAAGTCTGTTGAGAGACTTGACAATGAGGTTGAGACAACTGCTGTCTCTTCCTCCTAATGCCCCTGAGATGGGCCTCAGTGCATTTGAAATTGAGACATACCTTGTGCCTCAAAGATCTCATGCACATAAACGGGTGGAAATAGCTACACCCCTGTTTGGAACAATCCCTTCTCATTGAACTTGAGAATTGCATCAAAAAAGATGCTCCTTTAATTGGATTAATTTTGTGGCCGTTTTACTTAGATGTAGAACAAATCACACACTGTATGGCTAAAGGCAGTAAAATTTGCATTCTTACACATGAAATTCCGTTTTTTTTGCCCTCAATATGTATAAAACATTTGTGATTAACGCTTTCCTTGAAAGCTCTAGCGCTTTAAGTAACTGCAATAGAAGAACATCTAAAGGTTTTTAGTTTTTATGGCCTTTTTCCTGGTGTTTTGGGTCAAAGCTTTGATTATGGATGATCAAACGTCACTTTAGGATTGTTCTTTTTGTTCATTTTTTGTTTACAAGAAGCACAATAAGACTTAGACGTTCGCCTATTAATTTCAAAGATGATAAAATTTGAAATGGCTCCTGGAAAAGGAAAAAGTCGATTTTTTTTCGGAGTTTTTGACAAATTCATTTGCCAATGTTCTTCTGATCAAATCTTTTTCCGCAAAAGTCCTAGTTAGGGTCCAAATCGTATGGAAAAAGTCAGAAGATCTCATCAAGATTGAAATAACTCAAAACAAAATTGAAATAACTCAAAACAAAATTGAAATCAAAATGTGAAGGAGACGTGGCCCCTTGGGATTAGTGCGGTTTCTAAAAAACTTCAAAACGTAAACCACACCCACAAAAGGAAAACTAAAACAAGTTGATACTGGCCTTCACGTAAAAGTTCTCAAGAAAATGTTCCAACACGGTTACCCCGAAAGAGCGCAAAATGAGGAAAGTTTAGGTAGACAAATTAAGACTTGTGTTTCTTGCTTACCCTCTCTTGTAGAAGCATTTTGGAATCTTAACCTTTGAAATATTTGCATTCACGAATTTTCAGACATAAACAGAGCTCGGAAAAAGTTTATTTTTGAAGGCCAAATAATCTATAGACATTATTGTTGCCTGCCAAAAAAACTGATTTTGAAATAAAGTGCCAATTTCAAAATCTACTTCAGTCTAAATTCTAAAAGAAAGACCCTGTACACACAACCACAAGCTTGCAATTTTTCATTAAAATTGGAAGCTCCCGGACAATTTTATTTGGCTAATAGAAACCTAAAAAAAATTAAAATTGATTTGAAAAACAAAATTCCCAAGCCCTAAACATAAACAACCCAAAAACAAAGACTGATCTTTGATATCATTATAAATTGTCCAACCAAGAAGGACATTCTCGCCTTCAACAAACGGGGACGGCCATTCCACGTAATTTTGTCGTCCATCCCCCTATATTGTCGGCAATCTTTTAACATTGAGAGATCAATATACATAGATCTTGACTTGCAAGTGAACGAGGTTCTTCGTAGTTTCGCTCGGTGCATTCACACATGCATCATCATCTTGTCATCAACATCAGTCAGCAGGAGTGAGTAGGAGCATGAGCGCATGCATGATCCTCTCTCACCTCGTTCATTCACGGCCAAGAAAAAGGGAGACAAGGAGGGACGAGGTTCGATGTTGGTTGGTTGGTTGGTTGGTTGGATGCGCGATGAAAAGAGAATTGCCTTCTCGGGGGGCTTTTTTCTTTACCTCTGTCCTCTTCAGATTGAATCGTCGTTAGTTTGCGGTGTGTGATTTCCCTTTCAACACACACGTTTCATCATAGGACATAGACGCCAATATCATTCAAAACAACATGGCCAAGATTCTCTTATTGGTAAGCAAGTACTGTTATGACAATTGGCCATTAGTTAGTATGAAATGTGATAGGGAACAGATACGGGAAATGTGCTCACACGATAGTGTTCTGATGGTTATTGAATGAATGAGGAACTCGCGTGAAGTCCTATCAAAAACGTTCAGTGGTTTCTCAGTCACGATTTTGTTAAGAATCAAGTAAGCAATTGTTCTACTTTCATTTTGATGCTTTATATCTGATTTCATGAAATGAACATTGAGTGTCATCGTTAGCTCCTGCCCTGTCTAGTTACCTGATTACAGTATCCAATTCGAGTCATCTGCTAACAAGGACGAGGCCCATATGCAGAAAAAAACTTGATCTGAACCACCGTTTTAGCAGGGACGGACCGAAATAGCCGTTGTACTGCCCGTATATTAGACACAATAAACGGATGCTACCTTTTAACCAATGGTATGAAGAGGAAATGAGTGAGGATTGAAGCTTCTCTTACTTAGCCTTTAGGCGAGTTAACTTTGACGTACCACTTATTACCAGTGTTATTTTTGTGTGAAGGAATGGTACAGTTCAGTACAGTGGGCATTCTCCCACATAAGACAAGCATGTGCAACCAGACAGCAAGATTTAATCAGTCAGATGGTGGCATGGATTTCTGAAAGGAGATGAATTCAAAGTCGACACCCGTGCAATCTTTCATTTATTATGTACAATGTTACTTACAGGGTCCTACTTGTTTATTTTTACACGCTTGTCATATTCGGGGTACTAGCTAGCTAGCTAGTCGTGCAAACCAACCAGAGAAACTGTTAATGACATGGCGTAAAATCCCCTTTGAAACAAGAAAGGATATTGCATGCTCTGTCTTGTCGGTCTTACACTGTTTTGCCAAAAAAATGACAGTCATTGATCTTGACATTTTCTGACTCTGATTGCATTTGAATGCTTTGGAGTAAACTGACGAGGGGCTCCAAATTGCCGACCAAACATAATCATCCTGATCACTTTCAAGAGCGATTTTGTCAGCTTGCCATTGGCTATGATTGGCTGACTTCGCGTTCTCAAGGAATGCGACAGCGTCAGATTGAGTGTGTTTCGTATTGATGTTCTGTTAACAACTTAATTCTCGCCGACAACGACGCAACAAACTTGTCCGTGTCCTTGCAGAGCTTGACTATCCTGGCATAGAATATTGAATTTTCGCACAAATGCCCTGGTGTTTAACGGTTGAAGGTGTGGTGGTACGAGTACTTGAAAACCGCATAAGGAGTACGTTATACCCCATGGGATTACATGTTGCACTCCTTTGGTGACTCTTCTATCTAAGCCTCCAGAAACGAATTGAATCATTTATTGTTTTTATTACAGTGGCAAATCAACCCACTAATATTGATATGTTCTCCTTGTCTTGCTTCAGATCCTCTCGTCCATCTTCGTCTCTGTGATATCTGGTACCACAATCAAACCTGCGGGCTATGACCATAACCCACCTCAACCCCATAAACTGGCAGCTCAAGCATCTTCATCCTCCTCCTCTGCCCACCACCATCATCATGTGCAGAGCCATCACCAATATGCCTCTCCACCCATTTTACCCGCCTACACGCCCACTCCCTTCCATTCGAGCACGCCTGTGCCGCCTTACGGAGTCACGCCTACGCCTTACCCAGGCTATGGGTACTCGCCTGCTCCCGGCTACGGGCCCACTGCCGTGCCTTACGGACATTATCCCCATTCCCCTCAGCCATCTGCATCCCATCACGCCTCTTATGAGGCTAATAATTATGGTCCTCCCGCTTGCTCCAAGAACACGACCAAATCATGGTGCTTGATGGATTACGAGTATCCTGCCCGTGAGATCCAACATGCCATCGAGTACCATTATGCGGCAGTGGCCTCATTGTACAAGGACGTGATTGCCAACACGGATAACTCGGTGGATCGGATCAAGCACATCCATGATGAAACTTATCTGTGCCCTTCGAGTACGGGTTATGTGATGCCATTACGAGCCATGAATACCAATGGGCATTGGCGGATCGTGGTGAACGAGGTGAAAGCGCATTATGAGACCCTCAGTCAAACGGCTCGAGTGGAGGAGTGCACCACCCCAGGACATCAGTGCTCTCTCATTCCAGAGTGTTACGAGACCAAGTGCCTGCAGAAATTCATTTACCATCGATTTCTGACCTATAACCCGTACGACTATTATTTCCCGTTTGCTATGGAAACGTTCAAGTTGCCATCAAGCTGTGCTTGCTTTAACAATGGTTATTCTCATCAAAAGCACTAATACGTGTCTAGTGCTTGCCATGGATTGATTGATTGATGCGAACTTGACCCAAACTCTTGTTATCTCCTCTGTCGTAAGCAGTTCCAAAATTTCAAGGATGATTTCGATGTGCACTGGTGAATTGAGCTCGATTAATCGATCCAGCCATAGATGGACAAGTACAAAAGCACCAGCGTTTCAGACCCATGTGGATCATGGGAAAGTGATAGTCTAATAATATGCTTGATTCATGCGAGTAGAAAGGGAAATCTTACGCGCAACTAATCGCACCACATTAATGGCAATAAAATGTTATGATCACGACTCTGAATATTGGTTATTGAGCGTTCGGAGTTACCTGCACTATGAGACCTTCATCAAAAAGTTCTTTGTTCTACCTCTTAAAGGACCATCTAATGTCTTATTTTTACGCAAAACAACAGGTAGGATGTTGGTTCTTTTTGAGAAAACAAGGAAATCATTAAAGTATATTGGTCTAAGTGCATGAGAGACACCAAAGATCTGCGCCAACCGCAATTATCCCACTGAAAATAAGCCAATGATTAGACCTTGGCTTGACTCAAGCACCTATTTGTCTTGCCAAATGACACCCCCTTGACTCAGTCTCCAAAATGCTTCCAAAGGTGCCCAAGCTTCAAGAACGATGAGATAAATATAGATGTGTGAACGTGTCAATGGATGAACACTTATATTACAACCAAATAGGTCCTCATGAGTCACTTGGCGTTACGCATTAGAACAAGCACGTGTGCTCTCGATCATCTTGGAATTGGTACTATTTGAGAAAAAGTAGCTTCAAGGTTAAGTGCAACACTCTCATGAGTAGTAGTACATGTTAATAGCTGTAAGACTGATTTCCTCATCCTAGTTCAGATGAATGTGAAGTGCCATATTTTCGACGAGACTTGGGGTCTCATTCAAACAGTAGTACACCAAAATTTTGCAACCAGATGTTGGCCGAATAAAATCAATTTTGGGCTTCAATGAAACTCTTGGGCAACACCTTTTCACCAAACATCTTCTCTGCAATGACGACAAGAAATTTGAAAATATGACATCTCCATGACGTATCCTTCCTCTCCGAGAGTTCAAGTTCGAGTCGGATTTGAGATCCATGCAGGTGATCTGGTGGCAGATGAGCTAACGAACCATGATTAGTTCTAAATTCTAGTGGCTATCTCGGACAAATTGAGCATCTGTCACCAGGTTGGTGATGTCCAATCGTCGGTATGCTACTAATGAAGATGATGCAAAGATGAGTTTTACTTTTCCCTTTGTGTCAAAGCAAAAAAACATTCAGCAGATGACTCCTCCAGGAATTCTGGGCTAAACCAGCTTTTGATGGGGTTTGGCATCATCAGGACGTACCAGTAGCTCGACTTTCAAGGTGAAGTATCAACCTCTTGCTCTTAATCATGAGATCGAGAATAGCTTTCTGCTCGCCACTCACTAATTCGTTACCAATCCCTTTTTCAAAGTTAGGAACACAGAAGAATGTAAAGTTTAAAGTTGTCGACTAAAAACGGCATTCCTGACACACAGGAGGGGTTCACAGCTCTTGTGATCTGATTAGTGAAACAATGTGACTGTATAATTGAAAGACTTCATTTATATGTTTTCGTTAATGTTATGCTATACCTGGACATCGATTTGCCATTGACAAAGTGCACCATATCTAAGGGAACCTAAATGCACTAATGATGAAGGAATGACCAGAGGGTCTCTAACCATTTCCAATACTGGACAAGGGCCGTTGAGGGGAAAATTGATAGGTCCTATCGGTTAACGAAATCATTTCCCTTTCAAGTGAGGCTAACTTTTTTGGACGTATTTTCAACGCAATCGAATGTCTGTGTCAAAACCATGAGCATTTAAAACTCAGCACAATGAAGGTACACAATGAATGAACTAGGACTACGTTGGTAATATTTTACAAAGCTCATTCAAATTTTGTCTCCGTTGCGCTCAGATTTAGATTTTCTTGTATTGGCTTTTTGTGATATGTTTTTTCACGAACTTGTCTAACCGTCAAAGGGAATGTAACTTCCATTATATTTCGTCTATCTTTCGTTCTTCATATTTTTATGATATTTGGTCTACCAACGAATTTAAATTAGTAGACCTCGCTAGCCCTTGTTTGTTGGGTTGATCTGTAATGCATGCTAAATATTTGTCCAAGTCTGATTTGAAAGATGCAACCGGATCAACAAGGCCTACGTATTCCCTACGAATATTAAAGGGAAGCAAATCAAACTATGAAGGAGCCCGAGAAAAAAGAGAGGTGGACTTCATCATGCCCTCTAGTTCTGTAAAGGATTTAAAGTGAGCCTTCATTTGACATCAGCCGTTCTAAAAAGCCTTTTGCCCACACCTGTCCGATGGTTCTTCGTATTAGTCATGTGAAGGAAAAGAAATTCAACCAAAAAGTTGCTCAGCCCTGACTTTGTGGAGGGAAAATATAGACAAACCTCACAGCCAACCTGCACCGGGAACAGAGTGAATTTGTCATTTATTTTAATTTCCCGTCTTGTTGAAGCAGGCAGTATTCTAATAATGAGCCAACATATTATTAGAGTAGAAGAACTTCACCAACATGACATCTTTTAGAGTTTTGTAGCACAACTCACTCGGCAGTTTAAAATTCAATTGAAACAAATAACTTACAGTGAGAGGATAGA
>NC_081449.1:7867261-7885155 GCF_007210705.1 Tigriopus californicus | reverse complement strand
AGGTGATGTAGTAAACCGTACTCCGAGACTATATATATATAACCTCTTACCCTCGCACCTGCTCTTTGTTCCGTCTGACCCTGTCTAATCGTTTAAAAGTCATTGAGATAAGTATTTGTCTAAAATGCCTGACCAACCCTATGTTCAGGGTCTTCATAGATCGGCTAATACCAATTCGTTGGTAGTCAAAGTGTTTATTACTGTTCTTGACCATTTCTTGTTATAGTTTGCTTTTAATAAATTAGACAAGTTCTACATTGAATGACATTTTTTGGTTCCGTTACGAAATGCGTAAATCTTAACTACGAAAACAAAAATGTAACTTAAGTTAAGTGACCAACTCATCTTCATTGTTGGAGCAATTTTTTATCGAACATGATGAGACTTGGTGGGAACATTCATGGACATCGTGAATATATCAATTAGGTCGAGGCAGCGATAGTGTTACAGGATTGAAACATTGGTTTATTAGTAAAAATCATACATCAAATGAAGTTCACTCGTAGCCTTTGATGGTCTTGGCAATGTCCCAATTAGTGTCGACCACCGTTGGTTCCTCGACCACGGCACCATCTTTGTTGACCACGGCCATGTTGAAACGGGACGAGGATCGGCAATCGCGTAAGAAACACACCCGCACACATTGACGAATCAAATCCTTAGCCTCCTCGAGGGTGAACTCATTCACCCCTTTCTTATCCAATACTTCTCTATTGACAGAAGAGCCAGAGGGTTATTGCGGGCTATTTGATACGTTGGACGGAACCGCTGGGATCAATGTTACGCACTTACCTCATGATGGGAACAGCCACGTCCATGCCGATCCCGGTAGCCATCAAGTCATCCTTAAAGGCCACACCAATGTAGTTACAATAGCCCAGGAAGGGTTTATCGTCCTGCATACCGCCCACAATCACGGTGGTCCACAAGGGGTCGAATTTGGACCTTTTATTGTACAAGAATCGGGTGAGCCAGCAATGCAAGGCCTCCGGCTTCATGGTGACACCACCCCCGTTGATGTCCTCGTCGATTTGCTTTTGTTGGATAATCTCTTGGAGGAACTGGAAGTCAGCATAGTCACCCGAGCAAGCCACCACTGTGTGTTCATTGACACGAATGATTCGCCTCAGATCCGGGAATCGGGCCAACGAGCCGTAAGAACCCAGGGTGTCGGCGGCCATTACCACTCCATCCTTATACTTGACGCCAAACACGGATGTACCTAAAGAACAAAACCTAATGAAAATCTCACCATAACGGCTCTCATTATCCCAAATCCGTTCAGTTCATTTGCACTATTGCCAATTTTTGTCAAATTTGAGCCAAGCATACATTGCCAAATGAATCCATTAAACAACCGAGAGATGATTGACAAGGTCCTTGGTTACATTTAGCATTTCACTCTCAAGATCACGGCCTGAACTTCCGTCCTTGGCAAAGGAAAACATTGGATGTTGACAATCGACCTTTCATAGCTCTATGACCTTGTCTCCAGTCAGAGGAAGACAGATGGGGTCGCAGGATCAATGGGTGGCTAATAACGTAACCTAGTCAATCCTTTTAGCCCAACGTATGCTTGGAAATATCCTCGGCCTGGGCTTTCATTTCAAGTCCGTTCTTAAGACTAAGGCATAACTGGTTGAAGATACATCTCAATATCTTGCATAGAATGAGCCTGAAATCATATAAAGAATGAATGAGAGGCCAACTTACCCGTGGTGATGGGGTATTGGGAATGGGCTTGGGGTTTGAGGCCGGCACTCACGCCTTTGAAATTGGAGGCGTTCCGCGATTGGATTTGCGGAAAAGAGTAGTAGCCACTCGGATCAGGTCCACCCGTCCACAGAGGAGGGCAACTAAACGGGTCCATGGGGAAGGCCATCACAAATTCAAACTTAAAGATTCAGGTCCACTCAAACTACTGAAGGAACGTCTCGGAAATCGGATGAGTCGGTAGAATTTGAGGCAGCCAGGTAAGCAGACTTCCATTGGAAAAGATTGGGCACAAAGGGAATCGATGAGCTGATTGCAAAAAAACAAATGGCTTATACTCTAAATTTAGAACGGTAAAATGAATTAATGCAATTTTTCTTTCCCTGTAAAAGGGATTCATGGCTCACTTTTAAAACAATTATATCCTCATGGTTTGATTCTGTCCCTGTGAAAGAGAAGTCATTGAAACCTCAAGGTGATGTATCCACTTTCAATGGCCGATCTGAAATAAATGCCAACCCAAATATGTCAATTTCTATGACAAAAACATAAAAAATAACAAGTAAATGACTGATCACTAAAATCCTTTTACTGTTTCAAACGTCTTTTAAAAGGTCATTAATTGGTCAAGACTAACTGAAATCAGGTGGTACCAGTAGCCTGCACTGGTCACCTTTTGAGCCCCTAAGCCTACCTATCTGTCTGTGTATGTAAGTGTGTCTTCTGTTCTTGTCGATTGTGTGTGGGGATCAGTCGCTCGTCAAAATGGCTGCTCGTCGTATTACTGCTTCTTCCTTGGATTGGGCCGAATTTGCCAAGAAGATCCCGCAAGCCCAGAAACCCGCATTCGTCGCCCTCAAGAACAAGCAGGACAACTATGTGCGGCAAATCTCCGCGCTGCCCGAGGCTCTGCCCAAGATCGATTTCTCTAGTTACAAGGCCCGAGTGTCCGCAGGTCAGTACATCCGTATGCCCAGAACCGGGAGGGAGTGTCCCAGCCAGCCTCCCGCCAATTCTTAAAGTTACCTATTTGTTACTACTTGTTGTTGCTCCATGTCACTGATCGTTTCTGTGTGCCTTTAGCCATGGTGGATGATTTCCAGAAGAAGTACGAGTCCTTGAAGATCCCTTATCCCAAGGACACGCTCACGTCTTCGATCGAGTCGCAGGCCGTGGAACAGAAGGCCGAGTACGAGAAGTTTGTGGCCCAATCCAAGACCCGCATCCAAGGGATCAACGAGGAGCTGGCCAAATGGAATGCCATGATGCCCATTGAGGAGATGAACATGGAGGAGGCTCTCACGTACGTGCCGCACTTGAATTTGGTGGTCAATCCGGAGAAGCCCACTTTGTGGCCTCATGACAAGGACTACGATGAATGGCGAAAGATGGTTGAGAACATGGAGGAGGAACATCATTGAGGTGGCCATACACGCTTGATATTTTAGTCTGGCAGAAGAAAAGATTCCCTTCAACCAATAAATTTGATCTTATTTAGTTCACCCAACACTATTGCGCTTAGGCTGTATATGCGGGCGAGTGCATAGGGCAGGGTTCGATTCTCTATGTGAGGCCCAATGCTCTAATTGGGCAGTTGGCTAGGCCTCCGAGAATGGAGAAAATGTTGTGGTGGCGGCTAAGCTCGACTAAAACCCTAAATGTTAAGAACTTTGTCTTAAAAACAATGAATATGAAAATTCAACTCGCTTTGACAATAACGTAACATGTATTTTTTTGTTCAATATTTATCACTGAATTATTATGAACTGATGGAAATGGAAAAATGGCTTCTTTGAAAGTGGGAACGACATAGAGTTTCATCTGAATGAATTACACAGAAGACGATCGATAGTAACCGGTCCGAAGAACGTACTAATGAAACGAACGAAACACGCCTTGACATCACAACGGTCATTCCATATGGAAAAGGGGATGTTGGGTGAGGGGGTTGGGTAAGGATCTGGCGAGGAACACGAGATAAATGCAATCAATTCATGGATGCGTGTGGGCAAAGTGAAAAACTTATCAAAATGGGATATTAGTTACGATTAAATAATGATCCACGTCGGATCGAGCAGGACTTATTTCGAGATCTCGCCACCGCTCGGTAAAATATGTTTGATCTTGCGGCCTAGTTCAAATTTGATCCCGCCTTTGAAATCCTGAACGTCCGTCTTTAAGGACCCCTCAGATTGAACGGGTGCCGTGATCCCTAGAGGCCCGGATGTGGTTGCCGTCAAAGCGGCGCCGCTCGGCAAGTTGGCCAGGTTGACAATCCGCGGAACCGTGCCTGGTCCACTCAGATTGGTTTGACCGAACGTCTGAATGATGGGTGTCCCTGACACCGTGCGCTTTACCCCAGCCAAGCTTGCCCGTGCCGGCGAGTTGGCGGCTGGCGAAAGGGTATAGCTCACTTGGTAGCTATTAGGACTTGATTGCTGCTGAAGTTGGAGTTGAAGGTGTTGTTGTTGTTGCTGCTGCTGCTGTTGCTGAATAATTCGTTGCGGCGGTACGGCCTGAATGAGGGTTCTCGGTTGCTTGAGTTGGCCACTCGAATGGAATTTGAGTTCATTGATTCGATTGGTGGGCCGAATTCGATGGTAACCACCAGCAGAAATGGCCACGCGGACGATCTTTCTCGTCAGGTATTGACTTCGATCAGCCACCAAAATTCCACCTACTCGCCGTGCTCCAAATGTGCAAACAGCCAATGGCTTCGGGTGATCTGTGGTGTAGTGCAGGTTCTCGTCCGTTTCGCGGCCAATCATCCCCCGTTTGTCTAGGGCCCATGATGAGGTGGGCGGAGACGCGGTTTGATTAGGAACTTTGGTACCACTGAGAGTGACATTCGGACGGATCCCACCTATGATTTGGGATTGGAACCGAGACGGGTCGATTGTATTCGGATCGATGGGTAATTGACCCAAAACGGTTTCGCCTATGGAGGTGGCTGTCAGCGGAGGTTGAGGCTGCAGGAGTGATATGGATTGCGAGACTAACGATGATGATGATGATGAATTGGGAGGTTGGATGACACGCACTTGAGCGGCCGTTGCTGCCGCTTGTGCGGCTTGAGCCTCTTTCACAGCCTTATGTTCGGCAACGAGCTCATCAAATGATTTACTTCGACCGGGAATTTTCCTCTTGAGCAAAACAGAGTGGGATTTGCAAGTGAGCGCTCGGGTACAATGACGTTTGCCATCGTTGTCCCAAACGCCGCAATGCTTGTCAGGGTGGTATTCTCTCTGAGGTTTCCGCTTCTCTTTACCCGGACTGACCTTCTGGTGGGGGGTTGAAGGAGGAGTGGGATTCGGCGTTCCTTGAAGCTTGATCACGGACGGACTTATCTGCATCCCTCCGGACGAGTTTGAGTTGTTGCTAACCATCCCCGGGATACTCGACATTGATACACCCGCAGATTGGTTCGACGAGTCCATTTCCTCTTTGATGGGGTCCATTCCTCCGGATTCCACCATTGCCATTAGATCATTCGAGAGCGAGTGTGGTAACTGGTCAGTATCAGGGATGCTAATGACATTGTTCGTAGTGCTATCCGCCTCTTCCATAGACAACCGGGGGGCGGAGGAGAGAGATGCCCCTATCATCTCGTCAATTTGGGAGGAGATATCTTCTGGCAGCTTCAAGTCCTCAGACATGGATTCGTCTGGGATTTCGGTTTTGACGTTGCACACATTCATTGGCGGGTCCAAGCGAGAGGGCACGAGACTGGGGGTGGTTATGTTGGACTCCTCCTTAATCTTGGGTGCGAATTTGGAAGAACTCTCAGATGACCTTGGTTTATGAGATGAGGATGCGAAGGATGATGAATTGATGGAAGCCACGAGTGAGGCAAAGGTAACGGGAGGTTTCCTATCACGGTCATGCCTTTGCCGAAAGTGACGTTCAAAGGCTTCAATCTTCACATACTGGCTGCAATTTGAGCATTGCACCAATGTGAACTCATCTGACACCGGACAAAGGCCAAATATATGCATATCCTTCTTGGGTAACTTCATCACATCCTCGTGCTGCTTGAACTCTTCACTTGTTGAAGAGGACGGAGGTTGGGGAGAATGGGAGGGGCTGGTGGATCCCGATGGAATGGGACTCGTCGATAAGCTCACGAAGCCTACCTCTTCGTCCTCGGGGTAGGTCCAATTTTGCCACGTTTTCCCGGTCAGGCTGCGTAACATCGAGCAAGGTGAAGGGGCTGACATTTTGGCTTTCTATCTAACGTTTTAGTCTTGGTTTATATGAATCTGAAACGAAAATAAGACACGAGAGATAAGGACGAGATAAAAAAAAAAAAAAGCAAGCAAGCCATTCCTATCATACGGGTCGAATAAATGATAAATACAGATACAGTCGTATGGCATGAAGTCATATGCACACACTATAAGGCGTCCTTGGAATCGATTGATTACGTTTTCTAGATTGGCTTCAACCATAAGCAAAACTGTGTCCAGAGAGGGCCACAAAAAGTCCCACTGAACGGAGAGGCACACTTATAGTCTTGGCACGAGGGACATTTTGAACGGATCCATCGCCACAATTGCCATGCTCATTCCACCCCCAAGCTAGAAGCTCGCCATCGGTGGTCAGGGCGAGATTGTGCTCGTAGCCGGCACTGATGTCTTCCACATTGGACAAAATAGCAAGGCTGGCCTCAAAACTACGTCCCAATTGCTCGTACGTATTTCGGCCCCAAGTATGTAAGGAATGATCTTCTTTGAGAGCCAGTACGTGGGTCCAGCCCAACGATAATTTAGCATAACACTCGGGAGTGATCTGAAAGACCCTTGGACTTTGATCCGTAGTCCGATGACCCAATTGCCCATGTTTATTATCACCACAGCCGTACACGCCATCCGAGGTGTTAAAAACGGAATGGTTTTGACCGGCATAGATTTGCGAGACAGGGGGTAGGTGAGTGGCTAGTGGCTCGGGATAGGGAATGGATGCAGGTTCCACTCGGGATAATTGTCCTTTGCGGTTACTACCACAGCCCAAGACTGACCCATTTCGATGTAGGAATATGCTATGGCGCATTCCAGCTGCCACAGCTATGATCGAACTAAGCGTTGGGATGACTGTGAAACGCGTGATCATCTTGGGCGTCAAACCGAGTTGGCCAAAAGCGTTTGAACCGCATCCCAGAACTTGGCCGTCCACAGTTAACGCCAAACTGAAGTCCCAACCGCAACCAATATCCTGCAACGGCGCCTCCATAATTATGCGCGAGAAACAATGCCTATCCTGTCGGTCTGGTAGGCCTAGCTGGCCTTTATTGTTCCACCCTGTTCCCCACAAAGAGCCATCCGTGGCCAACGCGAAAGTGTGTCCACCCCCACCGGCCATCTTGGCAACACGGACGTCGGTGGGCCATTCCACGCCTACTTGGGTAGGTGTCTCACATTGCTCGAAAGTGCACCCCAAGCCTAATTGTCCATAATTATTAGCGCCCCAGGCCCAAAGCGCGTGGCCCTTGAGACTGTCCCCCTGGCCGGCTAGAGCCATGTCTGACCCAATTTTGGGCATGTTCTGCCCGACCAACCGGTCAAGCCGGTGGTGGATGGCCTCACCCTGTAGCTCACCCCAAGTCCGGCTCGAGGCTCAGCCCAAGGGACTCTCTCGTTCCTTTGAGCTCGTACGTGCATACGTACGTGCAAAAGAAGGTGCCCGAGAAGGGGTAGCAGGTGAAGCTGAAGCCGCCCCCACAAGCACGAGCGCAACAACAGGCCTGCTGACCGACTCGGGGCTTGGGTTGAGGTTCGAGGAAGTGCTCGACAAGAGCGAGATTGCCTGTCTTCGAACGAAAACAGCTGGGACACGAACGACTCGCCGACTGGCTGGCTAGGGCCCTGGCTCTCAGGAAGGAAGGAAGCGTGTTTGCCCTTGCCGTTGGTAGCCGCCTGAGTGTGTGTATGTGTGTGTATGTGTGTCTACTATAGGGCTGGCTGTTTGCATGTGCTCCTTGGCCTGGTTCCTGGCTTGCTGATTGGCTGGCAACTGGCACGGATCAGCGACCTCTACACGAAACGAAACGCGAAACAACTCCACCTTCCTCCCTCCTCCATCCATCCATGGATGGAACCAAGCACGCACCGGACGCATCCGTACCTACGTATAGGCAAGTCTGCCCAAGTCGTCACGGCCAGTCGCGATGCCTTTCTCAAGCTAAGAAGATACGACGCCACTAGCGCCCCCTTCAGCCCCCCTCCCCCATGCACTTCTTGCTTACGGAGTATGGAGCCAGCCCCCTCCCTGCCAACACACAGAATGACCAGCAGCTAGGCACGCCACTCTCAAAGCAGGTTTTTCATCATCATGATATTGCGTCTCCTTTTCGGAACTACCGTATGCCGGTCAGAGCCAATCCGAGACACTTATATAAGCAACTCAAAAACAAAAGATCTAGTGGAAGAGCTAACTATTACCTGAATGAATGCAGAGACGAGTTGATGTGTGTGTTTTGAGGGTAATTTTGATGTGATTTCGAGAGTTCCAAGAGAAAGAGTCACCCAAGGAGCTCTTGGCGTCTCTTTCTCTTTCTCTCTGCTCCCAACGAGTCAGACAGACACTTAGCGTTCAGCGGTCACGTTCTTCGCTCGGCCAACCCTCTGGGCTCACTTCTTTTCCGTCCGTCTTTCTTTAGCTGCTTGGGGGAAGGGGACCAAGTGTTTCCACGTAGTTGAAATTGAAGAGCGCAAACTCGGCCATGCTTCATTCTTGAATTTAAAAAAAAAATAGAGGGTAAGCGGTCATAACCGTGTAGGGCGAGAAATTGTCACGGTGTTCAGGCATTCAGGTAAATTGTGATTCGAAAGCATTGTGATGGCTCATTGATGAAAATGAAGATTGAAACAAACTCATGGTCTTGCAATCGTTATGGAGATGAAAGGATTTTCCAAAAGCCACGGAAAATTAGCTTATAGGACAAAAACTTTGAGTCATTAACTCACGTGTTGGTTTTGTAGATTTGTTGTAGTGCTAGAGGTATTTTACAAAGCTCGATGAAAAAAATGCAAAACATGTTTTTATGGCAAATATGGTACCTTGTTCATAGAAAGCACAGTGTGGAGATGAATTTACCCTGCAAAACCCTGCAGCTGCTAGCCAGTCTAGATAAAGCAAAATCAGTTTGCCTTATTTTCGAGCTGTTCACGGTTCATGCGAAACACATTGAAAATCTCAAAATCAAACTCTCAAAAGCACATAATAGACACTAGAGCGCAAAACATGGACACACTGGCTGCAACTTTTGCCATGGCGATCCAGTACAATTTCTCGAGGGTGGCTCCTGACAGCCGACTTTTCATACAAAAGAATGATTTCCGACCTAGCTCGCTCGCGTTGAAAAATAGGGAAGCCAGAGAGGACTAACGTGACGAAGAACCGGTCAGAGAGTATGCCAAGGGGATTGACTGGCCGACAAAGAATTCGTCGGACTGGGACTCTTTCGAGGAGGGGACAGGTGCGATAATCGTAAACGCAACTGTTGCCAATTTGGCATCTTTGATGTCAAATTTCATAAATCTGACATCTCCTCTTGTGAATGGTTTATTAAAGTTCCTTAAGATTTTTTAGATCGTTAACAGGCCAAAAAGAAGCAGAGGTTCTAAGCAAAGAGCAAACTTGGACACTAGAATGACGTAAGTGCATTAACATGTCCGAAAATTTATCAATAACACGATGTTATTAGATATTTCTTCGATAACTGATTTGAATTGCATTTATTTGAACATCGTCAATTCTCAGCAAATTTTGGTGGTTGTATAACCAATAAATCTATATAAATTTCCACTGCTAACTTTTTTTAACTTCCCATGCTTCTTCTTGTCAATGTTGGTCAAAAATATATTCTTAGAAAAAAAATATTTATCCAAATTGCCAAAAAAGAAGAATTAATATAGTAGAGCAACAGAGTACATGGAAGTTTGTGCTTGAGCATTCTTTTTCCGTAGACTCCCTTATCGTGGTACTGGTAATGAAACACTTATCAGCTCAAGACATGAACTGATAATTATTATCTAACTTTATACTCTGATCTGATCCGTCAGCAAAAATAGACTACAATTATCTTATCTGTGTCTGGGCCTTTGGGCGGTTCCTGTTGCAGAACTGAAACCAGGTCCAGCTCTTCTAACGTGTTTATAATTAGAAGCCATTGTTAGTCGTTGAATGTAAAGATTCTGATTGGAAAGATGCATCATCTCGATGTTAGCAACATAGGTAATGCAACGGTGAAACAATGAACCCGAAAAAAACTCAAAAAGTAGTGTTTCTCAATTTCAATTGTACCTGTGTTTTAACAAATTGAATGGTGATCAAAAACTGTTTTCAAGCAATTGAAATCATATGAACAGTCCCTCACTGCACTCACTTTGTACTTAGTGTCTAGTACTAGTAGTGTCTGTACTCTTGTCTAGCCGAGACATAATGCCCGAGAACAATCAACTCTGACACGTCCAATAAGCATTTTATTGGTTGAAAGACCAGCCCAGCATCTTGGAGAGCTTGAAAATTTGTCTGAGAAGTTCTAAATGCTCGGGTGCGGAAGAATTGCCTATCCGAGAGTAGCGTCCATGCACACAAATATGAAAGGCAATCTATGAAGTACGCCATCCATTACACATTGGAGAGTCAGTATGCATTTGCAAAACGTTATAAACGCCAAATGATATGGTAACCACAGGCATGTCGCCCTCGGCCATTGGAATTTGATAATAGCCTCTTGCCAAATCAATTTTAGAAATTTGCCCTTTCCCAAAGGATTGACGTTAAAATCCACGATGGGGATCATTAATTACTGGGCATCTTTGGTTGCCACATTGAATGGCTTGAAATTGCCGCATGGTCACCAAGATCATTTTTTTTTCGTTTTTTTGCGGACTTCCTTACCGCTACCGGGAATGGAATCCCAGCAGTTCAAGACGAGAAATTTATTCATTTTACTTAACTTTTATTTGAATGCATAATTTGATCGACCAACGAATTAGAGTTGGCTGATCTGGCTCACCCCTCAATATAAGGTTGATCGGGAATTTTAGTCAAAAACTTGTCCAAGTCTGACTTAAATCCTGCTACTGGATCAACGCCTACATAAGCCCTACGAATATTTTAAGACAGTAAATTGAACAATGAAGGAGCCCGAGTAAGAAGAGAGTTGGACTTTGTTGTTTTAACTAGCCTGGATTTTAGAGGGCTTGAAGGTGCTCTCAAAACGCACATTAAGCCTCTACGGTCACTACAATTGACCCTAAATCCTGGGTTGGCACAAAGCTCATGAATGCTTTTGAAAATGTACAATATCAGATACCTTTCGTACCTTCTCTGAGTACTGTACAATCCCAACCTTTCTAACCTCCCAATACAAGAGCTCTCTCATATCCTCAATGTTCCTAATAAAACATTTTGGACCTGCTCAAGCTTTTGCAAACCTGTTGAACTAATTGGAGCTCATGAATGCTTTTGAAAATGTACAATATCAGNTCCTACTTTCCTGATGGCCCTGACCTCCTCTCTTTCGATCCTTAGGCTCTCGAAGAGAAAATCGGCCATCACTGAAGTCGGCAAAAACGAGTTTCCGGGCTCGCTCGCAAAGTCAAGTACTAGACATGGGAACGCTTTTTTAGCCGCCCCAACGTAAGATTGCATTGTGCCACTAGCACGATCGCTCGCGCTGACTTGCTTAGGTTGACAGGCTACCGTTTATTGTGACATATTGCAGCAATTGACCCACGCCCGGGGGGCGGGGCTAGTTTAGAACACCGCACCCGGTTATTTTCCACTTTCTCCACCCACCAATCACCAACACAGTGGATCAGGAGACTTAAATCAGAAAGAAAATGACAAGTGTCTGAGGAGCCCCCAACCACACGTCCAATCTCACTGAACGCAGAACGCAATATTGGGATTGAGACGGAATCTTTAAAAAAATTGGGTATGAAACCTTTATGTAATTTTCTTTCCGTCTTTTGTAAACAAAAGAAAGTAGCAGTAATGGGAGAGCTAAAACCCCATTCCGTTACGCAGTGAAACATACAAAAAGCAAGGCTAGGGGAAACTTCATTGGGTCTTGGAGTGTTTCTAAGATGTAGAAAGGCCTTGATGGTAGATTCGGTTGGGCATGAAGCATTGAGATGTTTCAAGGTCTCTTTCAAAGTGCGCACTGTGTGTTCCGATAAACCATTTGACTATGGTTATAAAGTGAACTAGGTTTCCAGAGAATACCCCAGTGTGAAAGATAATTTTTGAAGGCAAATGAAACAAATTGAGGTCCGTTATTGCTCAAGGTCTTAGGAGTCCCGAACATGGTGAATATAGAAGTAAGGGCATAAGCAACTTGTTTCGAAGTCGGGCAAGAATTCAAATGGTGAAGAAATGGATAACAAGGATGATCATTCAAGATTGCAAGGAAGTGAGGACCATCATGCTCCAACAAATCAACGTGAAGTTCATCCATTATTTGACTTGGCAGGTTGTCAACCGCACCAGGTTTACGTTGATTAGGCCAAGATTCCTGGCAACTGAAACAATTTTCAACCATGGATTTAATAGATGTGGAAATACCTGGCCAATACACAGATGTTCTGGCTAGACCTTTAGTTGATTCTATCCTTTAATGACCAGCGTGCAGTTAGTTCAGAATAATGGAATGCATGTTATTGGGTATGACTACTCTAGGTCCAAAATGGACATGATTAGACAAATTTGTCACTTTCACATAAAAGCACCATAAATTTCTTGAAAGGTAATTTTGAGAGCTAAAATTCTAACGTTATAGATTAGACTACGTAAAATTTACGTTATTTTTGACATTTTTTTTATTTAAAGCTAAGTTTTCGAAATATGATCCTTTTGAAGCAATGACTTTAGCCAATCTGGTCCGAAAACAGTGACAAAAAGTGCGGATTTTTTGCTGGATAGAATTTTTAATGGTTGATCAATTGGGCCACCAAGAACTTTAGTTAAAGGGGGTCTTTCTTTGCAAGTTTCTTTCTCAACATAGGACCACACAGCATAGTCCAGAGTTTTAAGATCTGGAGAATTTGGGGGCCATAGTTTAGGCCTCCAAAACAGGATTGCTTTATTATCCCAGTAGGAGATTGTCCTTTTGGCTGAATGAGCAGGAGCAAAGTCTTGTTGCTATACAAAGGGCCGGTTTTATGCTACTTATCTCATCCAGGGTATCACTTTAGACTTGAAAACCTCAATTTAGGCATTTGCATTAAGTCAAATTCCTTTGGCAACCAGATTAGAGATCCAATCCAATGCATCACATTGGTTTGCTTAGAACTGCCTTCATGCATCTTTTTATTCCAGCTACCACTCTTGGATATCTAACTGCTGGTGTTCTTGCATTCCTAGGAGGGGGATTACGGTCACCTTGCCAATCAAGACAGTTTTTGACATCGTAAATCGTCCGGCGGCCACTTTAAGGTTCCAACTTACTTCTTCAGAAGTGTATCCCGCACACAGCAAAGCTACAATGGATTCTCTTTTTGCTTTCATAGATTTCAGCTTTGACTTTTTTGTATTTTTGTTTACAGAAATGAAATGAGCGGACAATGACAAAAAAATGATATAAAACTCACGCAACCTTGAAAGATTTCAAGGATTTTAGAAAGAAAAAACTGTGTGTTTAATCTTATCCTCGACACCCGGTAGAATTCCTTCAAGCAAGGATAAGGACGACCATTTGATTTTGAATGGTTTTATCGGTGTGCCTGGCTGCCCGGAGTAAACCTTGGCGGTCTTCGTTTTTGCTACAAACGTGCGGACTTCAGAGAGAGGGGCATCTTCTGAAGTGATAGAATCAAGGATAAGTACGCGTATTTCAAAGCTTCATGAGTTGCAAAGTCCTATTCGATGGGGGTCATCTATTGTAGAACAAGAAAATGCATCAGCCAGTGTGGGATGTTTCTCTTGTTGCCATTTAACCTTGAAAAAGCTATATCCGGACATCTTTATAAGGTAATTTTGTAAATGAATATTTTCAAGATTGAGGATAGATTTGTTATGTGCCACAGAAACTACAAAGTTTGGCGATTGTTGTTGGTGTGGGAAACTTTTCGATAGCAAGCATTCCTCAATAAAAAGAATGAATTACAGTTACAATTGCGTTGGTCAAAAAAAGTAATTCGATACACAACCATTACTCAAAAAATAATGTAATGGCGTTACTCGTTACTTTTCCTAAAATTTAGATGACCAATATTTAATGGTTTTCCCCCATCAAGACGTTGCTACTCTAAAGAAATTGTGGGTGTGTTTTCTTTGAGCAGTCCTAACGTGCAACATTTGAAGACTTCCCGTCAATATTTTTCAATAAAGCGCCTCGGCATTTATTGGATGCGGTAACGATTCTTGAAGGTTTGAAACAATGCCACAAAAGTCATGATGGAAAAATAGCATTAGACACTGTTAAGCCGGCAAAGCTTCCCTTACCTTAAGTCGTGAAAATGTGGAGGCTTTGGAAATTTGGTGAATCATGCTCAAGACAAAGAAGGATTTCCCTACTTGACAATTGCACTGAATCAGGTCTTCAGTCCAAGGGAATTTGATTGAGACAATGTAAAGAACAAAGTAGAAAATGCAACAAAATTTCAAACCAAGAACACCCTCAGAGTAGTTAAAAGCAAGTACAATTTTCAACCCTTTCATTGTTCAGGAAAGTCCTATGTGGTGGGAAAGCCACGCAAGGCTAGATCCGGAATGCCAATGGGACCTATTGTGCAAAAGAATCCAGATTTCCCAAAAGTATTTACCAACTCGCAAGTGCGACACCCAAAATTCCACTCCTTGGATGAACAATGAAATCAAACGAGTGATGAAAAAGAAAGTACGAGTTTGGAAAGCAATGAAGAGACATCCCTTGTCAGAAATGAATGCTGTAATGTTCAGAAATGAACAGAAGAAACTGAAAAACAAAATAGGACCGCAAAGAGGAAAGTATGAAAGGCACCTAGCCGAAGATGCAAAGACAAATAAAAAATGTTTGTTCAGTGGGAAATCTCAAAAAACACCATCAGCTTGTTATAAGATGTTGCAGCCATATGGCATGGAGACGTTCCTACACAAGCTGGAATTCTGAGCAAATATTTCGCATCAGTTTTCAGCTCATGAAATGCTCATAAAACCATCCAAAACAGAAGCCATCTTTGAAAGAACCGTGGATCAATTTGTAGAGCAACTACAAAGATCAACGAAGAAATCAAGAAACTTAAATGGGAAACATGGGCCTGATGGAATCTCAACAGCATTCATCAAGATGGCAAGTTCCTCTCTACTCATACCACTACAACAATGGTTCCAAACAAGCCTAGACACGGGGCTTGTCCCCAAATCCTGGCTACAAGCCAATGTCTCTCCCATACACAAAGTCGGATCCAAAGAGCTGTCACAAAACTGCAGACCTATTTCCCTCACTAGCACAATTTCCAAACTAGGTACAAGAAGGTATCGTTAAACATCACATACTTGAATTTTTACAACAGAATAACCATATCCCATGTACACAACACAGCCTTCTATTAGGGAGAAGCTGTACCACAAACCTAATTCAGTTCTTTAAAGAAATAACCGCGGCAGTTGACGTAGGGGTACCCGTCAATGTTGTCTATTTTGACTTCCAAAGGCCCTTGATTTAGTGCTGCATGAAAAATTTACTTCACAAGCTATATAATATGAATACCCAAGCTACTGCTTGGACGGATATCCTGTTGGATCACAGGTTGAAAGTGAAGAGTGGTGCTGAATGGGCATAAGACGGAATGAAAAGATGTTGTGAGTGGCGTAGTTCAAGAAGGACGAAAGACATGGAGACCTCCGCTCAGGCAGTCAGCTGCGCATTTTTATTTATTCTGTTTGCAATTAAGCCACTGTTTTTCATTTGACAAGATCAATTTGGTATGAATTGAAGAAACTTACATAGCAAGTTTCAGCTTGATAGCCTCCTTACGCTGCACGAAATATGTGTCACGTTTTGCACTTTAGAGGGCGCTTTGTAAGCCAGCCTCTACTAAATAAAGTTATGTTCGTGTCTTAATGCATGCACGCCTAACATGAGGACAATAGGGCTAGTCAAGTAAACGTGTTCATGGACAACTGACGTTATTCCATGGAATAAAATCAAAGACATCATGCCCAGCCATACCGCACAGTGCATGCATTGGATTTTGACATTTTTTCATTTTACATGCTTGTTTAGGCAATTAGCATTGCGGTATTGCGCCAATTTGACAGTGCGTTCACTGATTAACACCAAACGTGCTCATTTAGTAGGGTTTTGTAACACAACTTGCTCAAAATCACTCGATTATTGAAACTTTAATGGACGAATGGTACGTGTTGATTGTGATGTTTGTCTTAGTTCTCTCTCCCCAAAATGCCCAAAATCAGGGTGCCGGACGACATTTTTCCTTGACATCCCCTATAGGGGATGTCAAGTAAAGGAAATTCAAGGAAAAATGTGGTCCGGCACCCTGATTTTGGGCATTTTGGGGAGGGAGAACTAAGACAAACATCGCAGTCAACTCGCACCATTCGCACATTGAATTTTTAATAATCGAGTGATTTTGAGCGAGTTGTGTTACAAAAACTACTAAATGAGCATGTTTGGTGTTAATCAGTGAACACACTATCAAATTGGCTCAATACCACAATGCTAATTGCCTGGACAAGCATGTAAAATGGAAAACATGTCAAAATCCAATGCATGCACAGTGCAGTTTGGCTGGGCATGTTTGTTGTCTTTGATTTTACTCCATGGAATAACATCAGTTGTCCATGAACGCGTTTACTTGACTAGCCCTATAGGAGGTAAACGATGCTTTCAATAAAAATCAATGCAGGGGTAATATTCAGTATGTGTCTACGAAGCTGGATGCAAATTATAAAGTTCCTCCACGTTTGAAAAAAGTGGTCATTTCTTTCTCATGGTTTCCGCGTTTTTCTCACAAATATATCTAGGCGCCATGTTTCGTCGGACAAGTGTGACTATTTTCAACGTTTTGTAGGAGCTTGCAATCAATGGTATTCATGGGGTTTCTTGAAGTTCCGTACCCTAAAAATTATTCAATCCAGATATTTTACCAAAAACGTCTTTTTTGTATTCAAATAGACTAGTTTTGCCTTTCAAGTCCCAAGTTGTAACATTAATGACGACAATGGGGCTAGTATAACGTCGATTGTAATCGTGTTTCATTGTTCAATGATCATGGACAAACACTCCAAAAGCCGTCAAGTGATATGCCTGTTATGCCTGGATAGAGTGAGCAAATTCGGATCTGTGATTCAAGAAGGTGGTTCCCTCCATCAAATCATCCGAGACTACGTGATCACAAATTATCAAGTGAGCGATTCTCGACTTCCCAATGGATTGTGTCCCAGTTGCCGAATCAAAGTTCAGAAGCTGGGGAATTTAGATTTCTCCTCTGCCTTGCCGGAAATGCCAGATTATTCCTCGATGGCAAGCTTTAGGCAACTTCAGTCCGATTCAAAGACGACGGCTCCTCCTTGTGCTTGTCTTATATGTGAGTCTGCCGGACGGCGGTTTTTGTTTGGAGCGAGGAAAAAACTCTCTAAACTACCGAGATCCCTGCAACTTTCAAGAGTGGACCTGAGCAAGAGCGAAGAAAATGAAGAGGCGACCAATGTAAAAGCAAGAACCTCAATGCTCTGTATGACCTGCTTTCAAGCGATCTACCCTGGATGTCGCCATCCATGCAGTCATGACGCCAAAATTGAAAATATCAAAAAACTTGTGCCTCGTCGTATTCTACACATTGCTGCCCAAGAAACTGCTGTCCAAAAGGAGAATGTGAACTCGACTACCACCCAAACATTTTCATCTCGTGGCCCAGACATCACTTGGGTAAAAGTGGACCAAAGTCTCAATCAAGAGAACAAGAAAAGAAGTCGGATCAACTTCTCGACCCTTGACAATATTCGTCTAGAGGCAGGGCTGTCTCGTAAGAAAATGAAGACCATTGCTAGACACCTCCGCAAATCTGTCCCTGTGCAGCCTCACTTCGACCAACACTTGGTAAACGAAAACAAGAAATACGAGGACTTGTTTGATGTCACTGAAAATATTGTGCCGGGCCAAGAGGAACCAATAATTGTGGTCAGTTGTAATTATGTTTGTAGATTCCTTTCTTTGATCCTGGAGGAGCGTG
>NC_081449.1:7860723-7867210 GCF_007210705.1 Tigriopus californicus | reverse complement strand
TGGAACGACTACCACGAGCCACACAGGAGGCCATATTTTGGCAATGTTGTGCTCCTGGATTTCTGAAGATTATACATTATTCCATTGGGATTAAGAATGACAAGGAGAGAAATCTTACCAGAACTGTCAATTCTTGCTTCCTTTATCCTCTCTACCCCGCTAGGGTCATTTGCGGATATATCATGGCCATGGAATCCCTTGCTCTCTAGGATGGTCAATATTTGAGTTAAAAGAAGTATCATCTCATTTGAAGTGTCTGCCATAACCAAAATATCGTCCATGTATGTCTTTTCAAGGATAATCTTGACTGCCTTAGGGGCCTTGTCTTCCCATTTCTTGGCTGTTTCTTTCAAACACCACATTGCCAGAAATGGGCTTGAGACACATCTGAACAGAGACAAGTGAAACAATACAACTTCGGTTCTCTCTGACCCACCAGAGCCCACACATACCGCAACATATTCCTGTCGGATTCTTTTTCTAATCTGACGGATTGGAACATTTTCTGTATTAATTGTGGCAATGAATTGTTTCGTTTTCAAGTGTAGAATAAGTTCCATGATACATGGGAGCATGTTCGGGCCTGGACTTAAAAACTTGTTCAGGGTCCGATTTATATCCATCTAATCTGGGAGTGATGCATTCATAAAGATTCTGCACTTGGTTGTGGCCTTGTCCGGGCGGATAATGGGATGACTTGTCATTACATATGTGGGGTGCTCTGTTTGGTGGGACAATTCCGGTGGGACTAATTCCGAAAAATCTTTACCATGAAACTCCTGATACGCTTTCAAAACTAAATCTTCATGTTCTGGCAGAACTCTATCCAATACCCTTCGCCACATGTCCTTGGAACGTCCCAGATTATCTATCATAATTCGCCCTGATGGCGTTGGGTCCTTCCATGGCAATTCCACTGAACAAAACTTCTCAACTTCGTGGTATTTCGCACTTTGACTTTGATGCATCTCAGCTTCCATTTCCGAGGCTGTTTTATCTGTGATGTCAGACTCATTTGCGCCAATCCCCACGTTTTCTCCCAACCAGAATTGACTAAAATCAAAGTTTTCCAATGCTGCTTTATAGATCATGTCTACTTCAAAGTCC
Organism: Tigriopus californicus; assembly: GCF_007210705.1. NCBI lineage: Eukaryota > Metazoa > Arthropoda > Copepoda > Harpacticoida > Harpacticidae > Tigriopus > Tigriopus californicus. The sequence continues at coordinate 7,866,103 of NC_081449.1, read as the reverse complement.
AGATAATCCGCCTCTGAGAAAGCAAACACATGTGAAGGAACCGTGACCTTGGAGATAGCCCCACTGAGCATCCTATCTAATTTAGTTAGCTTAGCTGATGGCTCACAAGGGTACGGAGAAACGCGTTGGCTCCCCAACATCAATTGTAAGTAGCATGGCTCCGCAATTAACACATCCAAAGGACGTTCATCCCGGGATGGATACCTCTTGGTAACATTAAGGTCCTGAAGGTGACAAAAGTCCCTAAGATTCGCAATAATTGGTGAGAGAGGTGCTCCAATGGAGTCAACTGTAGTGGCCATGATGGGAGTTGACACGAAACGTTGTTTCAAATCCATCAAACTAATACTCCCCGCTTTTGCTCCAGCACCACCGTCTTATTAACAACCACATGCATGACAAGTGTTGTTGGGGGTCCTCTTAATTGCGCCTTTCCAGCCGTTGCGGACTTAATAAGGCATGTACTGGATCCAGAATCATTTAACATGCGGACCCGTATTTTTTACATTGTGTTCAAGTTAACCAGATCAATGTTTCCAAGATCCCCTCGATTTTACTAAGCTGTTCAATGTCACTCACGACCTCTGATGACTTACAAAAATTTTACTGAAAACTTTAGATAAGACAATGTAACACCGAACTAGATGCATTATGATTAACCATATCAGTCTATTTCATTTTCAGATGAATCTTTCTACTTATTCTTGCTAGGGAGGTCTTGGACTGGCATATTTTTGCCCTCTTTCTCAAGGCGGTCGGAAAGCTTGTTCAGTTTCTCCTTAACGCTCTTGGCCTACGTTGGCATGGAGGATTCACTTGGTGGGAGAAAACGGGATTGCTTCAATTTGTCTCGACCTCAGTTGGTCATGGTGGGCCCAAATTTTGGCCTTCCTGGCCTCAAATGGGCGGTGCGAAATTTGTTGAGCGGGCACATAACACTAAAGTGAGCCACTTGACCCATGTTGTCTTGACAAAAGGAACAGGCCCCCTGGTAATGGTGGCCCAAGGCAAAAGGCTTGGCGCATCAGGCACAAATCCCCATCTTATGGCAGGCATGGAACCGTTCTGTCCGAAACATGGCTAGCCCTTTGGGACAGCGTTGAATCTGATGATTTCCCTCATCAATGGGGCACCAAGTGGTCCCAGACATGTTCTGTTGAGGCTGCCCCAACATGGGAAAGTTCGCGGCCATGGCCACGTGCTCCAATTGAGATGGGCCAAGAGCAGCTGAAAGTGGCTCCAGCAAGATGGCTTGAATCTGTCACGCATTGAATTATTCATAATTCTGAACCATTCCCTCCTTCCAGTTGGGTATCAATTCGCCCACTTTTGACTCTTCTTCCCCTCTTCAATGGTACTCATGACGTTTTTTTGGCTTTGTAACTCTTCCATTTCCCTTGGCCTTCCAGGGAAAGGGCTGATGACTATAATGACTTCACAAGAACGGTAGTTACTGAAAGAAGCACTTTATTATCCCCCCAGCCAACGAGTCAATCCTGCTGGAGGTAGCTGATCCCGTCGACCAATGAAACGTTTTGGAGTGGAGCGTGAACAGTAAGTACAACGTCATAGGGACATGCATTAAGACACAAACATAATGTATTCAACTATACCAACTCCCCTTTGGGGAGTTTGACGAAGGACCGTGGTAGATATATAATAAATAATAGTAAAGAGCACGGTAAAAAGTTCGGTCTTCACTTCAATGTTAAGCGTTTGGGGCATTTTGCCAAGAGGGTGCTTTTCAGGATCTTGAAAGGCAGGGGTTCTTGGGCATCATTATCCTCAAGACCCTGAGGAACCATCCAGATGAATTTTTGGTTCCTCCAAAGTACGTGCCCAGATGGACAATGGACATGGTAACGACGGCAGTCCGGTGACCCAATGACCTGCCCAAATTGGTACAAACGTTTAGTAACCCAATCCTGAATCAAAACAGATGATTCAGTTGGGATTGTATCGAGCAGAACAGAGCTTTGGTCAAAGTAGAATTTTCTCTTAGATCCTGTGTTGAGACGCTTTTGGTTGGCTTGATCCGCTGAAAGTTGTCAATCCATTGTGACCATTGCAAATGCTTGAGAAAGATGGTCCTCCTGGATGAGCGGTTCAGGTGAGGGGCCTGGCCTGTAGAATTTGGCATTCACAGCAAGCATCCACAACGTTCTTGATATCCCGGCCAGAAAACGGTTTGACAGGCACGTTGTTTTGTCTTCTTGACAGTTGCCTGATGAAGTCTCTTGATGACATCCTTAATAGCTGGTGGAGGAATAACAATCTGGCATCCCCTGAGAACTAGCCCATTGTCAACAAAAAGTTCAAATTGCAATTTAAAAAACTGGCGGATGTAAGCAGACCTCATGGAAGACTTGGTGAAATTATTGGTGATGGCAGTAATGAGATCCTTATAGTCTCCATCATCTTGTGCTTGATCTTGCAACTTGACCAACATCAAGTCCTCTCTCACGGACTTCACTGTAGAAACGTGGATCATGACAATATCAAGTAGCTTGTCGTCCTCCAGGTCTTCAATAAGCACCCTCGACAGAGCATTGAGTATCTTGTGATTGCTGCCTTTTTTCCATTTGAAAGTAAAGACTTAGTTTGCCAACTTTGTCGTGTAATTTTGAACCCAAAGGTTGTCTATTACATTGAGGGAATACAAATTGAAAATGGGTTAGAGAGGTTTATGATCAGTCACCACAGTAGAGTGACCTATCCTGACCAGATAAACTTTGCATTTGCGAACAGCCCAAAAGATGGCAAAGGCCTCTAATTCCACCATCGAGTATCGCGTTTCCACATCCTTCAAAAACCGGCTCCCGCATTGAACCAGCCTCCAAGGCTCAGTATCAGCTGCCCTCTGTAATAGGACAAAACTGAGGCCATGCAGTTGAGAAGCATCCGTTTGTAGAGTTCTCGGCTTAGGGATCATACATGGCCAAAATGGGGGGAAACACAAGAGTCTTCTTAGTCTCCTCGAATGCCTTGTTGTGGATGCCAGACACCCACGTGTATTTGTTCTTGGACTTCAAGAGCTCGCGTAGAGGGCCAGCTGTATCAATGACCTCATTGCTGAAGGGACTAGTGGTTAACTAAACCAAGGAAAGAACATAAATCCGTAATGTTGATAGGTTCTGGGAAATTTCCAATGGCAGCCACTTTCCGGTCATCCACTTCAACGAAATTGTGCGAGATTCTGTACCACACAAAATCAATAGATTTCGCAAATAATTTGGACTTGGCCTTACTCACAGTAAGCCCATGCCAAGCGTACCGTTCCAATGTGTCACACGCCACTGAAACCAGTCTGGTCAGAGTAGTTTGCCCAATCCCCATGTCGTCAATGACCTTTTGAACCTGTAATCCATCTATGGCGACGTCTCCTCTGAAGGAATATGAGTCGCCCGTAGACACAAATCCCATGGGCGAGCAAAGGAACCAGTAACGCCCACTGATGGTGATAAATGTCGCGAGTGGTTGCGAATCGGGGCGCAGTGGCATTTGCCAATACCCTTTCACCTTGTCAAGTTTGGCCAAGCACAAATCTTGAGCCTTGAAGCCAGAAATGGCCTCAGCTGGAGTCTTGGTGTGATGAAGCATCCTGTTGATTTCGGTATTCAATTTGGTTAAAGACACAAAAAAGCGAATATCTCCATTTGGCTTTGGAGCAATCACAACCGGGTGACACCATTCTGTTGGTACATCACCAAATTTTTGGATAATGTTCCTCTTCTCCATGTATTGAATGGGTTCAATCACCTTGTCACGAAGAGCATAAGGGACGAACCAAGCGGCATATACGGCCAGGGGTTTGAAATTCTCCTTCAAAGTAATTCTCATGGGCTCCCCCACCACTCCTCCCCACATAGGTCGCAACTCCTCAGAGTCATCAAACACCAGAGAATACATGTCAAGAAGTTTGGTTTGAATTGACAGAAAGAGGGTCATCCGCGTGGTTAGGGAACAAATTAATCCAATCCCTTCAATCCGGTCAAATGTCTACATTAGACAAGACCGAATCCACGTAATCCCCTGTGCCATCCACAGGGGGGGGGCATTCATATTCGGGATCCTCTCATGAGAAAGGGTCTCCACGTTGACATCAATGGTATTGACCCGCCAATCAATAGATGGGTTGGGGAATGGGAACGTTGTGCCAATGATATGCAATGCCATGCACGCCTATTGATCAATGTAAAATTCATCCACGTCAAAACAAACAGCCACCAACTCCTTGACGGCTTGTTTGTTGTTGGCTTTGATTGTCGTCCTGAAACAACCAGCTTGTTGGAGCTCGGTCTTGTTTACTGAAATAATCTTCTGGGAAATGGGATTGTTCAGCTCAAACTTAGCAGAAAGGCCGCATTCCCGAAACATTATGTTTCCCTTAACGGAAATGCCTACTCCTGTATCAGGAACTGCGTCCACATTGACCACACATTTTCCCAAATTTGTAATCAAGCGGACATTGAGAACATTTTCAAACTCATGTGGTACTTCACATAGACGAATGGCGGCAGCAGATTTGTCCTTGCCCTGGCAAACTCCAGAATAATGTCCACCTTTGGAACAGTTATGGCACATGACGTCTTGAGTTGGGCATTCAGACTTGAGATGCTTAAAATTCCGTCCACAACCAGAACATCTCCCAGATCCTGTTTTGTTGTTATTCTTGTGCTCCTTATCCTTTCTACTGTCTCCTCTATTATTGTCACTGTGCCCACTCTTCTTGCCGTATTTATTCTTTATATAGTTGGTCGCCTTTGCACCATTGATTGTTTTCTACCTGGAGGAGGCAGACAAACTTCCCATTTGTTTTGCTCCTTTCCTCGCTGTTTCCAGTGCAAGGATGTATTTCCAAGCATCCTCTAATGATATTGGAGACTCCGTCATTACAGGAGCTTTGTCACCGTCATTGCGCATTGCCAGCATGAGTAAACCAATGTAGAGTTTTTCCTCCGTTAGGTTCTGAGCGTCTGCGTAGTCCCCTAATTCGCGAATCTTGTGCACAGGGACGTGTAGTTTTGTCCATCCTTCTGGCAAATGGCCAATAGATCCTTTATATTAACGTGTGGTTTTCACAGACTTTGGAGGTGTAGAGTTATCAACTCAAACACTTCTGTAATGTATCGACCTGTGTTGTTCTTAATCCCAATGGTATAATGTATGATCTTCAGAAATCCAGGAGCACAACATTGCCAAAATGTGCCCAGCTGTGTGGCTTGTGGTCGTCGTTCCAACTCTGCCAGCATGTAATAGTTGTCTTACACTGGCAACCAACGACGGAATTCGAGCAAATCCGTGACCTCTTTCCAAATTGGAGGGAGGTTGATTGAGAGTTCTGGGAGACTATTGCCAGATCAAGGGGAGGCCGATGGTA
>NC_081449.1:7860566-7860694 GCF_007210705.1 Tigriopus californicus | reverse complement strand
TCCAACTCTGCCAGCATGTAATAGTTGTCTTACACTGGCAACCAACGACGGAATTCGAGCAAATCCGTGACCTCTTTCCAAATTGGAGGGAGGTTGATTGAGAGTTTTGGGAGACTATTGACAGCTTG
>NC_081449.1:7857069-7860530 GCF_007210705.1 Tigriopus californicus | reverse complement strand
GTTGCCGTTCAGTGGGATCCTTGCCTACAAAGTTGTCAATTGCTGGAATAACATGATTCTGTATTTGGGTAACTCAAGCATTGTAACCATGCCTAGACATTTTGAGACCATCCAGGACCTCATGTGGGTCCTTCTCAATCTCCGTTGGAGCCATGTTAAAATGCTTTTGCATGCAGGGGTGTTGATTTGGGAACTCATCATGAAGGAAATCACTTCACACAGAAGGATTCTCCTCAATTGCAGTAAGTTCCAAATCATCTGCGCCATATAATGACTTCACAAGAACGGTAGTTGATAAAAGAAGCACTTTATAACCCCTCCCCCAGCCAACGAGTCAATCCTGCTGGAGCTAGCTGATCCCGTTGACCAACGAAACGGTTTGGAGTGGAGCGTGAACAGTACGTACATCATAGTTCATGCATTAAGACACGAACATAACGTATTCAACTATACCAATGACAAGTTCTGAATAATCGCAAAATCGTACGTTTTAACTCCCTCCCTTTCAAAGACGCCTTCCATATTGTGCAAGGCGTCGAAAGCATGCCACATAGCCTTGCATTGTTCTGGGAGAGAGTCTCAAGGTGCAAGAGCCTCCGACAGATACAATCCTGCAAGTTCAATGGGTCCTCGAATTTGAAGAGGAGATCCTTCATAGTGGCCTTGTACGAGTTGACGGACTCACACGAGTACGTGGAGACCAAATTCAAAGCTGGATTGTTGAGACAGTCCTTCAATTTTTTGAAAAAGGATGACCTTGTTGAAGCTGCAGAAGGATTCTATTTCCTGGATGAGTTTAACCCATGAGCTTTTCCAGTTGGAGAACTTCTGAAGCACGCCTGGCTCCCTCAGATCTTACCAATGATTGGATCTTTGCCCAGTTTTAACCAGGCCTCATTGGCCTCTGATACAAAACTTGACCAAACGGATCCTCGGCCTCCTTGGCCTGCACGGCCCAAATGATGTCTGTCACGTCTTCCAGAGACTAGTCCACCAGATTCAGTTCATCTTAGGACTTGTGCTCCGACGTGTGACGCAGGGGGATGGCACTCCCCACCTCTTGTATCTTGAGGGCCAGCATCGCTTCCAGCTGACTCTAGGACGCATAATCATGCTCGGCCTGGAGGTGCTCTAACCAAGATGGCTTGAGACCCTCCAGTTGGGCTTACAGGGAGGTGAACTCCATCGTGCCCTGTGCAGCCATTGGACCTTGACGGACACCGCCGTCACTTTTGAAACCATGGTGGCCCATAATTTGATCGGTGACTGTGACTGAACCGCCGAGTATTCTGAAATGCCGAAATAAAAACCAGGTTTCAGGACCCAATTTCCTCTTCGACACCCTAAAACTTCAACTATTTCTCCTTTCCATTTAGTATGTTGTCACCAAAATGCCGGCACTTGACCACGAAATATGACCAAACTCTTCGTGGTGTAGCATACTAGCTCAATTTCCTTGTTTCATATTGATAGATGGCGTAAGCCATAACATAATTGTTCTGATTTACTTATGGCTAATCTTTGGGTCGATGAGACGTTAGGTGAGGCTTAGAGAAATAAACATTCAGTCGTTCTAAGATTTCTGAACCTTTCATTCCTACCGTGGACAATTGTGAAATTGATGAACCCTTTAACGTTTGGGCCAGTGGTGGACAGATGTCTCTATAATCCCATGGTTTACAGGAAAGCTGACGCATTCAACCATGAGCTACTGCGACAACCCGTTTAGTCTCAATGAGAAAGAGGAGGGAGTCAACGTGGTAGGGGAAATTTAACCAAAACCAGAGTCACACATCACCCTTCAACAAGGACAGAAGTCTCAATTGGGAGCTCGAGGAGAGAAGTCAGAGTTTGAACCTCTCCAAGGAGGAAACACCTGCCAAGTGTAGGGACTTTGTCATTGTTTTGGTGCCCAGAGGTGGGAACTGTTTCGAAGGACAGATATCGTCATCATATGGGAGTAGGAAACCCAAGAAGCCGTGCAGAAGAGCAAGAGGACCTGGGAAGTGCAGAGTATGAGTACAGCACATTGTCACTCTATTAGTGGACCTTCAATCCCGTCGAATGGACGTCATCCGAGCATTTCTGTTGGACCATCTCGCCAGACATCGAGCAGTAATTATTAACCGATCAATTTCATATGCATATGTCCCCTTTTCCATTGGCTCAACAATCCCCCCCACTTTTCCTACCGGAGCGAGACAACTGATAGGCGGTGTTTTGATAAATAAAGTAGATTGAACTGTATAGTTTGCCCTGAAGAGTAGCCTTGATTTCCCAGAAGACCGAAATCGTGCTGGCATCGTAGGGAGTAGAGGTAGCAAGTGATTTGTATTCAACTGTATCTAAGTTCATCACTCTTGTAGCAGAAATCAGTAGTTAGACTCTAGAGGAGAGTTCGACTTTGATAGACGCCTTTAGACTAGGATAGTGACCACTTTTTGCAACGCAGATTCATGTTCAGTGTCAGTTTTTGGTTCTCCGTCTGTGGGTGTGGTTGGCGTCTGAAAGTTTCCTTTGAGAAAGACTTTTGGAGAAAGGTTGGGGAGGAGATTCAAACCAGGGCCCTCTCTCATGATAGGAAACTGCGCTAACCACCACACCATGTCTCCTCCCTCACAAGATCTAAAAGTTTCGTTGGCCTGATAGTTTCCAGAGGATGGGGTGGGGCAACAAAGTTTGGGCAGGAGAGAGGTTAAGGGAATTGATCATGAGGGTGGGGGGTAAGGGAGGGGAACTATGAGACAGAAAAAGGAAAGGGGACCTACCAAAAGAGATAGAATGATTCTGTTGAAATACTTGACAAGGAGGTTAATAACTGTCTCTTTCTCCTGGTGCTGTGAGATGGGCCTTAGTGCATCTAAAATTGAGTCTTACCTCATGCAAACAAACAAGCCTTTCACACCTCAGATGCGTTGCTGAGTATCAGCCTTAATTATCTTCCTTGTCTAACTAATGCTTTTAAGAGATTGAACTTTATGCATAATGGATATCTATCAGATATGCATGAAGTGAAAGCTGAAAAGGCATCCTATTCCTGATTAGTTCATCTTCACTCTAATCTTTTACAAATAGGAAATGAAAAATTATCAAGATGTTTTGAACTGTGTATTCAGCTCTTTTCATGGACATCTAAATATTTTCAACATTTTGAGTCATCTTCTACAAATGAGGACATTTTAGCGCCAATTTCTCTAAAGACTTGCACTAAAACATCACATTCACCTCTTATTGAAGCGCTTTTTGCCTTCCTGCAATCTAACTTTTCTTGGTAGGTGTGTCTCCAATCTCGTCACCTCCAGCGCATATTGAAATTCTGGTGAACCCCTGAATGGCAATCTCTATCCGGGCGCCTTCATCTCATCTTTGCTTCACGTCTTACGCCTAGCATGAGCTAAGCCTTCAGTCCAAAAGCAGGATCTTTTACGGTTAAAAGGCCTTGCCAAAGATTTGATAGCTCT
>NC_081449.1:7845781-7857033 GCF_007210705.1 Tigriopus californicus | reverse complement strand
TAAGCCTTCAGTCCAAAAGCAGGATCTTTTACGGTTAAAAGGCCTTGCCAAAGATTTGATAGCTCTAGTCCATTGAAACGTGATAGAGGCTTCAATTAAGGAGCGGAAAAAAACATTGAAAATCGGATGAAAATTGGCCAATTGAGTTCCAATTTTCTACTTTGGGTCAATTTCTGTATGGCCGTTACATGTCTTCCGTTTTTGGGTCAACTGATATCTGACGTAGGAAATTCTAAATGGGAAAATAGATCCTGTTCATCCACATACGTTGAGTAAGGATAAGTTGAGTGAATATTGTGGTCCCCATGCGACAGTAAGTACAATGCTTAGAAATTTATATGCCATGACAGGATCCATTCCATGCTACTGCAAACAAGTAATTACTTATGATCCATACAAACAATGAATTATGTCATTTGTTGGGGGATTAAAAAATAGCGGTCCCATGACATTAAATTGACTAAAACATTGCTTGTGACTATTTTATCAATGATCATGGAAAATCAAATCACATGTTCCAGCCAGCACTTTTTGAAATGATTTTGCGCAAATAAATAGCAAAAAAAGACGTCTATGGACTACATTAGTATAATAGGCTCTGACAGTTTTGTGAGATGGGGCAATCAAAAAATCCTCTCATGAATTTCCCTATATGATTGTTCACTTTATTTGAATGCCTTTATTCAGGAATTGTGACCTTGCTTTCATTGAAATACTATCATCTTATTTTCAGCCAACTTTGAAAGTAATTGGTTGGACCATATTGCTGCAATAGGGGAAGCAAAGTTGATAACCCTTTATAAAATTCATCCTGTAAATCAAACTTTAAAGCAGACTCATACCTAAGGGACACCCTGTACTTCAACACAAGAGGCAATTGTTACTTAGTGAACGTCATTTTGTAACATTGGTTCATGCCACATTGAGAATGGTCCAGAACTATGGCGAACTATGCAAATGTAAACAATATCAGCTGAACCAAAAACGGAAGACATGTAACGGCCATGCGATTTCTGGATCAACAACTTCAAGCCCGGTAACGAAGTTGAAGGTGCTTGCTTGACCACCAAGACCCTACAAGGCCCGCTACCCGGCTAAATACATTGTTAAGAGGGTCAGCCACTGTTTGAATGCTGTTTACAAGGTCATCAGGGTGATAAAGGAGCGGAACAGGGACACCAGGGCAGCCGCAAGGTCCAAAGGGCCGAGGGATGCCATCACGCCCACCAACATCAAGCAGGTCATGGTTATGACCTTATGGCTTTTGGCCTGGGTGCTTCTGACCAAAAACCGCACTGTGCATACATTGGATTTTGACATTTTTTCCATTTTGCATGCTTGTCTAGGCAATTAGCATTGTAGTATTGAGCTAATTTGATAGTGCGCACACTGATTAACACCAAACATGGTAGGGTTTTTGTAACACAACTTGCTCAAAAATCACTCGATATTGAAAAATTCAAGGGTCAAATGGTGCGAGTTGACTGTGGTGTTTGTCTTAGTTTTCTCTCTCCCCCAAAATGCCCAAAATCAGGGTGCCGGACCACAATTTTTCTGGAATTTCCTTTACTTGACATCCCCTATAGACTCCACGAGTTTGAACTTCATGATCTTTTCAAACAACTTTGCAATATTCATGAGTGAAGTGAAACTCACGTGAGTGAAATCGGCCTATTAGTTACTGGGAACGACTTATCTCCCCTTTAAAATTTGGAACAACATAAGCTAACTTTAGTGAAGAAGGAAACTTACCCTGATCTAAGATACAACAACGCACCAAGTACGAAAAAACAGGAGCAAGAACCAGTGAGAGTCTCATCGAAACCTCAGATATCACACCATCTGGACCGGAGAACTTGAAAACCTTAAGTCCTTGAGGCCATCTTGATCTGTGAGTACAAGATCACCTAAGTGCTCAGATTGACTAACCATGTCAATTTCAACAGACTCATCTTCAAAGCAATGAGCTGTTGCTTCTGAACTCAGTGTGGGTTGAAAACGCACTAGAGAACTGATCTCCATGCATGTTAGTCCAGGGACTCGAAAGAGAGGAAATGTCGCGCCTTTCTGTTGTCCGCCAACTTAGGCCATTGCGTTGAATTAAGACAATAACTCTAATATAAGTAAAACAAGATTGTCCATGCTACATACTACATTTAAGTGTATTTTTTAGTAAATAATGATCTCTTTGATATACAGCTCTGTTCAAATACCAAATATTTCTGCATTATCTTTAAAAGTCAAAAGAATAAACTAAATGAAAATGAATATCAAGAAAAGCAAAAACAAAACAAATTGTCTTTAAAATCAGTAAAAAATTGGTCAAAATCTGCTCAAAAGCAACTAAAAAAAGAAAATGAACAAAAATCAATTCATGAGGAACTTACACTGACAATTAGGAAAAGAAAGGTATAAAATAGGCAGAAAAGTACATGTACATAAATATTAACATAACAGTGCATCTGGAATGGACAATTGGTAATCTTGTTTTTAATCCACTCATTTGGACAAAAAAGCATCAGGCATTGGTGAAAAAATAGATATGTTGTTTTTGAGTAGAGTTTAATTTCTACTTATTAGGAATTTTACATAAAAGCAGGCTTTTTTAAGGCGCACAGAGTAAGACCTAAGTCCAATCCACTAGATTTGAATTTTAGACTCTTAAAAAGGGGATTTTGGCAAGAGGATCCAAAACAGTTAATTAAAAAGGTGTCACATTTGTTGAGATGTATCCTCCATGATTTTAAAACATTCAAATGAGTTTAAAGAGCAATATGTAGCTAAGAGCTAAATATGACTACTTTTGATTTGGGAACTTCCAAATTGAGAAACATGGATTCATAACAAGTGCACCAAATTACATGGAAGTTAGTCCAGATGTTCCTAAAACAATTTCTTCAAACAATATTGTGACAAAACATATTGACTGATTTTTTTAGAGTAAATTCTTGCTTTCCTAGGAGTGGCTAATTACTATTTTACAGTAATTGTACTTAAGACATGATATAAGTCATTTTAAGAATATTTAAAGTCTTATTTGAGGCACCTACCATCATTGGTTAAAAATGATATTAGCCACACTCTTTGAATCAATATTTATGCCAATAATAGACATTAGAAAAATTCAGCATCATTAGCTTTAGGCCTAAGATAGCGGCAAAGGTTTGGTGATCACAAAAAAAGTGGCGCTTCCTTGCTCTAGTGTTTTATGTTTATTGTTTATTTGTGTCAACACTCCAACACACATAGTGGCAGATAAAGGAGTTTTGGTATAAAGTATAGATGGACATGAATAAGTTAAAGATTAAGGAAGAAGAGTAAACTAAAGATCTATGTCTCCAGCGCCTTAGAAGAGTTAGCTTTTTGATGAATACCATGAATTCAACTGAGAGCGAAATACTTTCAAAGAGGTCACTGATCGAACGCTTTGCGGAATAGCATTCCACCTTGGAATGGCGCGGATGATGAAAGAATTTAGTCTAGCACCACAGCGAGCAACCGGAGTCCAAAGTTTTTCGGCCAACGATGATCTTGTTTCGCGATGATTTTTGTCCTTCAAATAATAAAATGCCTCTTCTTCATTGTTACCCCACCACACTTTGACATGTCCGCTGAGTAATTTGAATGTCCACATTATTTCATTCTTTTCACGGCGAGTCTGTATGGACTCACACCGAACCTTTACCAGACGCTCATGGTAGGTAAGCCCACCTGTTCCAAGCATTCCTTAGTAAAACGGCGCAGAACCGATTCGAGCCGAATGACATCTTTTTTGAATGTCGGGGTCCAGGCAGGATAACCGTATTCCAGGGATGAGCGTATGTAGGTTGTAAAGAGCTGAATTAGAACCTTCGGGCACCGGTGTGTAAAATGCCTCTTAATCATACCGACCAACTTGTTCGCTTTTGAAGACACGAAAGATACGTGTCTCGAGAAGTTTAGCTTGTTGTCAATGTGAATGCCAAGATCTTTGTGAACTTCAACCAGGACCAGCCTAGTACCACCCAGTTCGTAACTTACAGGAGCATTTTACCGAGCCAAATCGTTGGACCACGCACTTCCCTTTGTTGAAAGACATGCCGTGAGCCACGGCCCACTCTTGTATGCGATCGAGATCTGCTTGTAGCTCAAGAACGTCCTGAATAGAGTATATACGTCGTGAAACTCTGGCATCATCGGCGAACAACTTGAGCCCGTCTTTAGTGTCCTTGGTTAGTCATAATGGTTGGGATAAACATGCAAAAATGTCACCCTATGTTTGGTTAAGGTCAATATTTGATCAATGTTTGACCTTAATTACAATGGATCTTAGTCCTCTTTGTGAATTAATTCATCATTCACATTTTCAGTTATGTGAAGTGGAAATCCTTCCCTAATGTTCCTTAGCTATAAGCTCTAAGCTTTCCTTTCATGCATATCTGTGCTGACGAAGACGACAAGGCAAGGCAAGAGTTTGGTTAGTTGCAAACAAGGCTCTTGCTCATTAATTACCTGACCGAGAGCAACCAAATTTACAGTATAAGAAGTGCATACTTGGTTCAGTTTGCATTATTTTTTTGTTGAAATCGAACTTTAAAGTTTTGAGAAATATAAGTTTGAACCACATTATTAAAGCACCATTTGCGAGCGCAACTCTGGTCATTCCGGTCTTGACCCAGCAGCACGCTTTGCAAACGGCCTCTGGGTTCAGGACAATGTGCCACTTGGTCCTGATGACCTCCTTGAGTGCCTCAAGGTTAGGCTGGCGTCTGGCAAAGGTCACAGCCTCCAGGGACCCCCGCACCCATAAGTCTTATCGGGTTCAAATCATGGGAGCTGTGTGGACGCTTATCCTTGCCCCAGAAGCTCTCCTTGCCCCATCTATCCTCCAAGTACTTCTGCACGACCTTGCCGTGTGGCAGGGGCCCCTTCTTGCATCAGGGTGACTTTGCGCTTCCAGTTACCCCCACAGACGTCCAAGGCTCAAGACTCAATGACAGGAATGATGTTGGCCTTGTACCACGCCACGTTCATTTTTGACTCCCTTGGGTATGAACACAAGGAATCACATTCCCTCCGTCAGAAGCACCCAGGCAAAAGCCATAAGGTCATAACCATGACCTGCTTGATGTTGGTGGGCGTGATGGCATCCCTCGGCCTTTGGACCTTGCGGCTGCCCTGGTGTCCCTGTTCCGCTCCTTTATCACCCTGATGACCTTGTAAACAGCATTCAAACAGTGGCTGACCCTCTTAACAATGTATTTAGCCGGGTAGCGGGCCTTGTAGGGTCTGGTGGTCAAGCAAGCACCTTCAACTTCGTTACCGGGCTTGAAGTTGTTGATCCAGAAATCGCATGGCCGTTACATGTCTTCCGTTTTTGGTTCAGCTGATATTGTTTACATTTGCATAGTTCGCCATAGTTCTGGACCATTCTCAATGTGGCATGAACCAATGTTACAAAATGACGTTCACTAAGTAACAATTGCCTCTTGTGTTGAAGTACAGGGTGTCCCTTAGGTATGAGTCTGCTTTAAAGTTTGATTTACAGGATGAATTTTATAAAGGGTTATCAACTTTGCTTCCCCTATTGCAGCAATATGGTCCAACCAATTACTTTCAAAGTTGGCTGAAAATAAGATGATAGTATTTCAATGAAAGCAAGGTCACAATTCCTGAAATAAGGCATTCAAATAAAGTGAACAATCATATAGGGAAATTCATGAGAGGATTTTTTGATTGCCCCATCTCACAAAACTGTCAGAGCCTATTATACTAATGTAGTCCATAGACGTCTTTTTTTGCTATTTATTTGCGCAAAATCATTTCAAAAAGTGCTGGCTGGAACATGTGATTTGATTTTCCATGATCATTGATAAAATAGTCACAAGCAATGTTTTAGTCAATTTAATGTCATGGGACCGCTATTTTTTAATCCCCCAACAAATGACATAATTCATTGTTTGTATGGATCATAAGTAATTACTTGTTTGCAGTAGCATGGAATGGATCCTGTCATGGCATATAAATTTCTAAGCATTGTACTTACTGTCGCATGGGGACCACAATATTCACTCAACTTATCCTTACTCAACGTATGTGGATGAACAGGATCTATTTTCCCATTTAGAATTTCCTACGTCAGATATCAGTTGACCAAAAACGGAAGACATGTAACGGCCATACAGAAATTGACCCAAAGTAGAAAATTGGAACTCAATTGGCAAATTTTCATCCGATTTTCAATGTTTTTTTCCGCTCCTTAATTGAAGCCTCTATCACGTTTCAATGGACTAGAGCTATCAAATCTTTGGCAAGGCCTTTTAACCGTAAAAGATCCTGCTTTTGGACTGAAGGCTTAGCTCATGCTAGGCGTAAGACGTGAAGCAAAGATGAGATGAAGGCGCCCGGATAGAGATTGCCATTCAGGGGTTCACCAGAATTTCAATATGCGCTGGAGGTGACGAGATTGGAGAACACACTACCAAGAAAAGTTAGATTGCAGGAAGGCAAAAAGCGCTTCAATAAGAGGTGAATGTGATGTTTTAGTGCAAGTCTTTAGAGAAATTGGCGCTAAAATGTCCTCATTTGTAGAAGATGACTCAAAATGTTGAAAATATTTAGATGTCCATGAAAAGAGCTGAATACACAGTTCAAAACATCTTGATAATTTTTCATTTCCTATTTGTAAAAGATTAGAGTGAAGATGAACTAATCAGGAATAGGATGCCTTTTCAGCTTTCACTTCATGCATATCTGATAGATATCCATTATGCATAAAGTTCAATCTCTTAAAAGCATTAGTTAGACAAGGAAGATAATTAAGGCTGATACTCAGCAACGCATCTGAGGTGTGAAAGGCTTGTTTGTTTGCATGAGGTAAGACTCAATTTTAGATGCACTAAGGCCCATCTCACAGCACCAGGAGAAAGAGACAGTTATTAACCCTCCTGTCAAGTATTTCAACAGAATCATTCTATCTCTTTTGGTAGGTCCCCTTCCTTTTTCTGTCTCATAGTTCCCTCCCTTACCCCCACCCTCATGATCAATTCCCTTAACCTCTCTCCTGCCCAAACTTTGTTGCCCCACCCCATCCTCTGGAAACTATCAGGCCAACGAAGCTTTTAGATCTTGTGAGGGGGAGGACATGGTGTGGTGGTTAGCGCAGTTTCCTATCATGAGAGAGGGCCCTGGTTTGAATCTCCTCCCCAACCTTTCTCCAAAAGTCTTTCTCAAAGGAAACTTTCAGACGCCAACCACACCCACAGACGGGAACCAAAAACTGACACTGAACATGAATCTGCGTTGCAAAAAGTGGTCACTATCCTAGTCTAAAGGCGTCTATCAAAGTCGAACTCTCCTCTAGAGTCTAACTACTGATTTCTGCTACAAGAGTGATGAACTTAGATACAGTTGAATACAAATCACTTGCTACCTCTACTCCCTACGATGCCAGCACGATTTCGGTCTTCTGGGAAATCAAGGCTACTCTTCAGGGCAAACTATACAGTTCAATCTACTTTATTTATCAAAACACCGCCTATCAGTTGTCTCGCTCCGGTAGGAAAAGTGGGGGGATTGTTGAGCCAATGGAAAAGGGACATATGCATATGAAATTGATCGGTTAATAATTACTGCTCGATGTCTGGCGAGATGGTCCAAAGAAATGCTCGGATGACGTCCATTCGACGGGATTGAAGGTCCACTAATAGAGTGACAATGTGCTGTACTCATACTCTGCACTTCCCAGGTCCTCTTGCTCTTCTGCACGGCTTCTTGGGTTTCCTACTCCCATAATGATGACGATATCTGTCCTTCAAAACAGTTCCCACCTCTGGGCACCAAAACAATGACAAAGTCCCTAACACTTGGCAGGTGTTTCCTCCTTGGAGAGGTTCAAACTCTGACTTCTCTCCTCGAGCTCCCAATTGAGACTTCTGTCCTTGTTGAAGGGTGATGTGTGACTCTGGTTTTGGTTAAATTTCCCCTACCACGTTGACTCCCTCCTCTTTCTCATTGAGACTAAACGGGTTGTCGCAGTAGCTCATGGTTGAATGCGTCAGCTTTCCTGTAAACCATGGATTATAGAGACATCTGTCCACCACTGGCCCAAACGTTAAAGGGTTCATCAATTTCACAATTGTCCACGGTAGGAATGAAAGGTTCAGAAATCTTAGAACGACTGAATGTTTATTTCTCTAAGCCTCACCTAACGTCTCATCGACCCAAAGATTAGCCATAAGTAAATCAGAACAATTATGTTATGGCTTACGCCATCTATCAATATGAAACAAGGAATTGAGCTAGTATGCTACACCACGAAGAGTTTGGTCATATTTCGTGGTCAAGTGCCGGCATTTTGGTGACAACATACTAAATGGAAAGGAGAAATAGTTGAAGTTTTAGGGTGTCGAAGAGGAAATTGGGTCCTGAAACCTGGTTTTTATTTCGGCATTTCAGAATACTCGGCGGTTCAGTCACAGTCACCGATCAAATTATGGGCCACCATGGTTTCAAAAGTGACGGCGGTGTCCGTCAAGGTCCAATGGCTGCACAGGGCACGATGGAGTTTCACCTCCCTGTAAGCCCAACTGGAGGGTCTCAAGCCATCTTGGTTAGAGCACCTCCAGGCCGAGCATGATTATGCGTCCTAGAGTCAGCTGGAAGCGATGCTGGCCCTCAAGATACAAGAGTGGGGGAGTGCCATCCCCCTGCGTCACACGTCGGAGCACAAGTCCTAAGATGAAACTGAATCTGGTGGACTAGTCTCTGGAAGACGTGACAGACATCATTTGGGCCGTGCAGGCCAAGGAGGCCGAGGATCCGTTTGGTCAAGTTTTTGTATCAGAGCGCCAATGAGGCCTGGTTAAAACTGGGCAAAGATCCAATGATTGCCCTGTTTGTGGGAGTGACTCGGAAGATGGCGCGATGGGCGGCTGAGTTGGAGGCTGAGGAGACCCAAAGAGCGCCAGCTGAACAGCCCGACGGCCTAACGGAGAGGAAACCGCCCAGCCCATGGGAATGTACAATTCTCAAACGCTCATTTGATTTGACGCATAGAAGCTCATTGGTAAGATCTGAGGGAGCCAGGCGTGCTTCAGAAGTTCTCCAACTGGAAAAGCTCATGGGTTAAACTCATCCAGGAAATAGAATCCTTCTGCAGCTTCAACAAGGTCATCCTTTTTCAAAAAATTGAAGGACTGTCTCAACAATCCAGCTTTTGAATTTGGTCTCCACGTACTCGTGTGAGTCCGTCAACTCGTACAAGGCCACTATGAAGGATCTCCTCTTCAAATTCGAGGACCCATTGAACTTGCAGGATTGTATCTGTCGGAGGCTCTTGCACCTTGAGACTCTCTCCCAGAACAATGCAAGGCTATGTGGCATGCTTTCGACGCCTGCACAATATGGAAGGCGTCTTTGAAAGGGAGGGAGTTAAAACGTACGATTTTGCGATTATTCAGAACTTGTCATTGGTATAGTTGAATACGTTATGTTCGTGTCTTAATGCATGAACTATGATGTACGTACTGTTCACGCTCCACTCCAACCGTTTCGTTGGTCAACGGGATCAGCTAGCTCCAGCAGGATTGACTCGTTGGCTGGGGGAGGGGTTATAAAGTGCTTCTTTTATCAACTACCGTTCTTGTGAAGTCATTATATGGCGCAGATGATTTGGAACTTACTGCAATTGAGGAGTATCCTTCTGTGTGAAGTGATTTCCTTCATGATGAGTTCCAAATCAACACCCCTGCATGCAAAAAGCATTTTCATGGCTCCAACGGAGATTAGAAGGACCCACAGTGAGTCCTGGATGGTCTCAAGATGTCTAGGCATGGTTACAATGCTTGAGTTACCCAAATACAGAATCATGTTATTCCAGCAATTGAAAACTTTGTAGGCAAGGATCCCACTGAGTTGAAACTCAAAATTGGCCATTTGGAAAGGAAGACCTTAACGCTTTGTTGAGGCTGAGGACAAAGTTATGACTGACCCGTTTTCCGATACCAAAGTATGTCAACTCAAGCATGGGCGATCAACGAGGAGGCATTCTTCAGATACAACGCTATTGTTGTTGGTCTTTGTCAAGATTGAGAGGCCCAAATCGGTTGCATTGGTTCCTGAACCCAGTTGGAACTACCATCGGCCTCCCCTCAATCTGGCAATAGTCTCCCAAAATCTCAATCAACCTCCCTCCAATTTGGAAAGAGGTCACGGATTTGCTCGAATTCCGTCGTTGGTTGCCAGTGTAAGACAACTATTACATGCTGGCAAGAGTTGGGAAACGACGACCACAAGCCACACAGCTGGGCACATTTTGGCAATGTTGTGCTCCTGGATTTCTGAATGCATACATTATACACATTGGGATTAAGAACAACACAGGTCGATACATTACAGAAGTGTTTGAGTTGATAACTCTACACCTCCAAAGTCTGTGAAAAACACACGTTAATATAAAGGATCTATTGGCCATTTGCCAGAAGGATGGACAAAACTACACGTCCCTGTGCACAAGATTCGCAGAATTAGGGGACTACGCAGACGCTCAGAACCTAACGGAGGATAAGCTCTACATTGGTTTACTCATGCTGGCAATGCGCAATGACGGTGACAAAGCTCCTGTAATGACGGAGTCTCCAATATCATTCGAGGATGCTTGGGAATACATCCTGCACTGGAAACAGCGAGGAAAGGAGCAAAACAAATGGGAAGTTTGTCTGCCTCCTCCAGGTAGAAAACAATCAATGGTGCAAAGGCGACCAACTATATAAAGAATAATACGGCAGAAAGAGTGGGCACAGTGACAATAATAGGGAGACAGTAGAAAGGATAAGGAGCACAAGAATAACAACAAAACAGGATCTGGGAGATGTTCTGGTTGTGGACGGAATTTTAAGCATCTCAAGTCGAATGCCAACTCAAGACGTCATGTGCCATAACTGTTCCAAAGGTGGACATTATTCTGGAGTTTGCCAGGGCAAGGACAAATCTGCTGCCGCCATTCGTCTATGTGTAGTACCACATGAGTTTGAAAATGTTCTCAATGTCCGCTGATTACAAATTTGGGGGAAAATGTGTGGTCAATGTGGACGCAGTTCCTGATACAGGAGTAGGCATTTCCGTTAAGGGAAACATAAATGTTTCGGGAATGCGGCCTTTCTCTGCTAAGTTTGAGCTGAACAATCCCATTTCCCAGAAGATTATTTCAGTAAACAAGACCGAGCTCCAAAAGCTGGTTGTTTCAGGACGACAATCAAAGCCAACAACAAACA